>NW_006297021.1:2619426-2630352 GCF_000327345.1 Myotis davidii | reverse complement strand
GCCTGGGAGACCCAAGTTTGCATATGTCAGTGGTGGTTTCAGGGCTCACGGTCAGGCTTCCCCACTGCCCAGCCGCCCTGCCCCCGGCTCCCCGGAAGGTGCGGATCTCCCCGGGGGTGCCCGGCGCTCTAGGCCCCCCTAGGGAACGGAGGTGTCCAGCCCCAGCCCCGGGGCGCAGGTGGGGAGCCTGGGCTGCGCTCCACTCCCACCCACTGGCTGCGCTGCTGCCCGCGCCCCAAATGAGCTCCCAACCCCCCTGACGCTGGCGGCACTGTCTCTGGGTGACAGTACCTGTTTCTCAAACCCGCGGGAGAGGCGACCTTAATGCCGCCCTCCCCACCCGTCCCACCTGAAGGGGCTGGAGCGAGCCGGTCCGAGGCCCTGAATCCGCCTCCCGCTCGCTTCTTCCCGACCCGCCTCGGAGCAGCTTCCCCAGCGCACGCCCTTCCCGGGCTTTCCTTTAGGTAAACCCGCTTGGGTCGTGGTTGTTTGTCTGTATTTCGTTTCCGTTTTGGTGCTTTTTAAGAAGGCTTCATGATTCAGATGTGAAATGCAAAGAAACCGAAAGGGAAGCGATTCTAAAACCGAGCGAGGCGAATAAACGCAGCCGGTGAACTAGGCGCCAGCCCAAAGCCGGGACCGCACATCTCAGCCCTGATTTGGAAAGGGGGCTCCTTCCCTCAGGATTTGCCCCGCAGGGTCCTGACCATCTGGGGCTATTTTTCCTAGGACCCCGAGATAGAAACACTGTGACGCTAGGGTGCTCGCCATTACCTCTTACACTGTGCACTTCACATTTTTTTTTTGGCTTTCTTTTGTGTCCAATAATGTCTAACCGTTTCTCTGAAATGTATCCATTAGATTCCCATTCCTTAATGGTTTTCTTAGACATTTCCTGGTAAGTGCACAGAAGTCCTCCTCCAAGAGCTGATATTTTGCATGCGTTCCATTTTCATTGACATCTGGAATAAGCCCCCCAGAGGTCAGACAAGGAACCGGTGAAATTTTGAATTGGGAGAAAGTTGGGGGGCGGGGGGGCGGTAAATACTCATCCTCTCAGCAGCTGCTCCAACTGTAATGGACATTTGAGTCACCCTTTCTTGGTGAAAAATTTACTCCAGTTTTTTTTTAATGTGAATGCACACTGGCAAGTCGCATGTACTCCCTTTGCCAGAATTCCAACTTGTAATTTGCAACCAAGGATCTATCAGTGTGTGGTGTGTGTGTGTGTGTGTGAACACATGCATGTGTACTGCAATACATGTTATTAACTTCTAGCCTGACTCACCATAGTATGTGGTCATTTCAGTTACAGATGTGGAACCTAAAGTTCAAATGTATTTTTTAAAGATATTTTTGAACCCTGTGTTAAAACCACATACATTCATTGCGATTTTGAGCACTTAGGTTTCATCCTAAACCAGGGGTGGGCAAACTTTTTGACTCGAGGGCCACAATGGGTTCTTAAACTGGACTGGAGAGCCGGAACAAAAGCATGGATGGAGTGTTTGTGTGAACTAAAATAAATTCAAAGTAAACATCATTACATAAAACGGTACGGTCTTTTTTTTTTTTTTTAGTTTTATTCATTTCAAACGGCCGGGCCTCGGGCCGTAGTTTGCCCATGGCTGTCCGAAACCATTTCCAGGTTTCACAATGGCCATGGAAGGTCACTTAGACATGTGGTCTTGATAATTAGCATGCTTCATCTCTTGCTTTGACATTTGCCCAGCATTTGTAGCTCCTGTTACTATAAAAACCCCTCATACAATGCACTCATCTTTGACACGCACATGTGCACATGATGAAGCCGAGGATCTCTGTCCAACCCTCCAGGCTGGCATGTCCCACGCTTGCCTCCCCTGTCGCAGTTGAGAAAGAAGGTGCCCAAGGAACCCCCTACCAAACCCTCTCCTCACCCCCTTTCTCCAACTCTGGCTTCTTTAACCACTGTGTTCAGGATGATGTTGGGGCAAAGATCAGGGAGCCTTTGGACAAATTCTTCAATGACACCCCAGGTAAGGAAGGGCAGGGCAGGGTGCCAGGAACCAATCCCAGCATGTCATCATTTCAAGAGTTTCATCAAAAGGTTGATGAGACTTGGGGACTCACCAGGGTTGAGTCACTTCTGTAGTCCCCTGTTGGGAATGGCTAAAGGCATTTCCCCAAACCTGAACAGGAAACTGATTGTGGCTGCCAGACAGTTAAAGGGCATCTTGATCTACATGTTATTGCCTCCTACTGGCCAAACACCTGAACAGCCGTAGGCTATTCCCCCATTCTGACAATGCCTCTGTACCCTTTGAAACCTTACCCTTTGAGGTGTATTATCTCTGCCTTGCCTTAGGACAACTTGTGTTAATAAAAGCAAGGGTCCTAGACAAGGTCAGAGTCTTCAGTTCCTTTAGCTGAAGGTCCTCTGACCCCCAATGCCTTTCAACATTTTATCGAGTCCGGACTCCTTATTAGTCCCCGGATTCCTATGTCATGTGCGCCCAGCCCCTTCTCCAGATTCCTGAACCCTTCTTGATGCTGGGACAAGAACCCCCCCCACCCTCTCCGGCAGCAGGGCAGGTGTATTAGCTGATGGTGAATTTAGGGTTACCGAAATCGTGGGCAGTGAGAAAGCTGATTCCCAGAGAGGCCACTGGCCTTTCCCTTCCTCTGTCAGGAGACAAATAACAACTGTGCCAAGAATACCTGTGCCGCGGCCTGTGGAACGAGCTCTTGAGTACAGTCATCCTTAGAGGCCAGGTGTCCACACACTCCCTCAACTTCACTCATCTCTTCCTTCCTTTCTTCTCAAATTGGCCGCATTTGATTCCTCACTGAGTTTCTTCCTTCCTTCCTCCTAGGGCCCCCTGCAGATGCTGTTCCGTCTGCGTGGAACAGGCCCATTTCCTGCAGCCTTCCACCCCAGTGAACGGATTCATCTTCAAGTTCAGCACAAGGCCATATGCTGAGGATGGCCAACGCTTCCTTGATTAATTCTGAGTCACCTTCCTTTGTGTTCAGGGCTCCCTACACTTTTCCAGCAGAACAACTTACAATGTCTTATATCTCAGGTTATTTAATGGATATATCTTTTCAGCTTTAGAGTAAAAATTCCATGACAGGAATTTTCCTTATATCTGTCTGTGACACAGTAGTTGCCATAAATACATACTTATAAATCAGTAGAGGGGGGATGGGGGGAAAGCAGTATAGCTCAGGAAGGCAGAGCCTTGAAGGTGGACTGCTGGACAGCTGGGATGTAAGAGGGTGAAAAAAGACAAACCACTTAATTTTACCCAAGTTTATTCTGTTTCACCGCTCTTATGGAAATCCCTGATATTTGTCAAAATGTCCTATACCTTCAAAAATAAGACACTTTATTTTATTGATACTTTATAGGGAGGAAAGTGTGTTTTAAAAATTATTTAACAAGCCCTCGCCAGGTGGCTCGATTAGTTGGAGCATCAGAAAGGTGTGGGCTCAATACCCAGTCAGGGCACATACCTCGGTTGCGGGCTCCATCCCTGGGGAAGTGATGGAGGGTATTCTATCACATCAACGTTCTTCTCTCTCTCTCTCTCATTTCCTGTCCCTCGAATTAATAAACATGTCCTCAGATGAGGATAAAAATAATCATAATAACATTACTCAACAAAAATAAAATAGAAAAATCACAGAGAGAGAAGATATACATAACATTTTGACATTCTAACTCAACAAATCTTTATTCTCAGTCAATTTTGTGAGATGTTTTCTTTGTTTGTGATTTGAATTTTTCCTTATTAATAAAATATTCAACTGATTTCTTAATTAATTATAGTGTGTTCTGCACAAATGGGATGTTTGGGAGAAAATTTATATTAATACAGAGTATATGAGTAAAGAAGAAAAGACTAATTGAGATGAAATTTAGAAGGTAATACTAAGCGATCTATTCTGAGATAGTTATACTACCACAGCAGTTACCACAAAAGGAAAATTGATATGGCCTTTTGATTTCAGGAGGTCCATGGAAGTGATAGAATAACAAAAGCACCTTTTAAGATCAGAAGTTTTCAGAAAGTCAGCAGAAGATTTAGGAAGTGGTAGGATGCCAAAGATGGAGTTTCAAAGCGTGTGAATGGTCCATGGGAATAGGAAGTGAAACTTAATGCTCAGAATCCCCGCTTTTCTTTGACATCTGCATTTAAAAATCTGATTTGGTGTGCATGTTATAGGGGAATGATTTGGCATTAAACAAGAGTGGAAACCTGGGTGTTAAGCTTTTATGACATTCTTGATTCTATAGTTCATGGAGTTAGTAGTATTTTTTTCACTGAACACATCTAAAAATGCTGTACATGAGTGTTTAACATAAAAGGAAGAAGGAAGGGTGTGTGTGTGTGTGTGTGTATACGTGTATATATACACACACATATATATAGTATATATACATATACGTGTGTATATGATATATAGATATATCTCTATATATCTCTATATGTCTATATCTATATCTATATATCTATATCCTATCTAATAATAGACAAACATGGTAATTAACCATACCTCCGCTACGCTTCCCATTGGCTAATCAGAGTGATATGCAAATTAACTGCCAACCAAGATGGCGGCCGACATCCAGACAGCTGAAGCGAACATGAAGCTTGGTTGCTCCAGTGATGGAGGAAGCCAAGGTTCCCCGCCTGCCACAGCTGGGATCTGAGCTGCACTCTAAGAAACAATGTTGCAATTACAGAAGCTAAACAAACCCCAGATACCTGTTTTCAGCCGTCAGAGCTGGAGTGAGCAGGACCACAACAGTGTTCAAATATAGAGCCCAAACAAACCCCAGATACCTGCTTTCAGCATCCGAGGTCTCAGAGCTGAAGCCAGGCCTCAGAGCTAAAGCCGGCTCTCAGCTCCAGTGACAGCTATAGAAGGTAAATAAATCCCAGAATTAAAAAGAAAAAGAAAAAAGGAGAGGTTGGGAGCTTCAGTTGCAGCCTTGGCCCATCTGAAAACGGCCTTCAGCCCCTCATCCAAACTGGCCAGGCACCCCAGTGGGGACCCCCACTCTGAATGGGGTGCAGGCAGCCTGAAAACAGCCCTCAGCCCCTCATCCAGACTGGCCAGGCACCCCAGTGGGGACCCCCAGCCTGATCCAGGACACCCTTCAGGGCAAACAAGCCGGCCCCCACCCATGCACCAGGCCTCTATCCTATATAGTAAAAGGGTAATATGCAAACTGACCCTAATAGCAGAAGGACTGGGAATGACTGGTCACTATGACACACACTGACCACCAGGGGGCAGACCCTCATGCGTCTAATATCTCTATCTCTATGTCCATCTCTATGTCCATTTCTATGTCTATCTCTATGTCTATCTCTCTATCTCTCTATCTCTCTATCTATCTATCTCTCTATCTATCTATCTATCTATCTATATCTAAAGATATCTATCTATATCTATCTATATCTATCTATCTATATCTATATCTATATCTATATATCTATATCTCTATCTCTATCTATCTATATATCTATATTTATATAGATATATATATATTGATATTGATATAGATATAATTTTAGAGACCCAGTGCACAAAATGCGTGCACTCAGGGGAAGGGTCCCTCAGCCAGGCCTTTTTGTGTACCAGTGGGGTCCCTCAGTGTGGTCTGCAGGGATTGGGCCGAAACTGCCACTTGGTAGGTTTGCTGCCTCTCTGCTGCGATCTCCAGGCTGCGGTGGCCAGTCATGAGCCCTGCGTCTGGCGCCTGTTGGTCAGCTGCTGAGCACTCCTACTGTGGGAGCACACTGACCACCAGGGGGCAGCTCCTGCATTGAGCTTTGGCCCCCTGGTGGTCAGTGCACATCATAGCGACCAGTCCTTCTGCGGTTCATATTAGCCTTTTATTATATAGGATATATAATTTAAAAAATATATATGTAATATTTATTTCTACTAAAATTATTTTGAAGACTAAAATTTTGGAAGCTGTAAATGAAAAGGGAGAAGAGAAATCAAACTCAATAAAGAATTTGAATGTCACAAATGGAGCCCTGTAACCCAGAGCTCAGCATATATTTTTCTACTAGCAACTGCAATCCATTGTAACCCATAATACAAAAGAACACACAACGACTTTAGGGGAAAGAAGCAGGAAAGGAAATTTTATTTTATACTCTATGAAGGAAACAAACATTGAAACAACTAGGGTGAGGAAGAGGGGAGGCCGTAGAACACTTTCTTTGGGGGTACACTTTGATGGGACTATTTTTATATCTTCCTTGGAATAATGTCTATTCAAGGTGATTGCCTTTTTTTTAATTGGGTTATATGTTTAATTGCTAGTGAGTTGTGGTTCTTTATTCTAGTTCTTAATCCCTTCTCAGAGATATGATTTGCAAATATTTTTTTCTCATCCTGTGGGTTGCTTTTTCATTCTATTCACACTGTCCTTTGAGACAAAAGTTTTTTTTTTCATTTTGATTGTTTAAAATTTACCTATTTTTAATGCAAGATATATTTTAAATAAGAATTGAATTAGAAACATGATTAAAAAGGGTCCACATTTTAAATATAGATATAACCAATATTTTCTGTGCCTCGAAATTTTAAATGTAGATTGGTCAGTATTGCCAATGTTGTCTTTGCTTCATGCTCCAATGTGGCTCACCCCAGCATTGCTCTGTGCGTTCTCTACACTACACATTGTGGAAATAAAAAGTCCAATGGGTTCAAGCATCTCTATTGACACAAGTGAGCAAATCCTGTAGCAAATATTCTATAGGAAGGATTGTGAATTTTGAATCAATAGTACCAGATTAATGTGAATTCACAATTCTCTTTATTTGGATTTTCTCTATACTAGGAGAAGATAAGAAATAAAATTCAGGTGCATACCTGCAGCTTTTTTTTTCCTTCCTGTACACATCTGATTATTCTTCTTGGTTAGAAAGCATTCTCATTTCTTGCTGAGAATCACAACTGGAAACACTGCCCCAGAGTGTCATTCCCGGACAAGATGCCACAGTGGAGCAGGTGGCAAAGGCCTTAAAAACCTATTTTGTTTATATCATTATGCTTAAAGCTTTCCCTAACTCAAAGATACCATACTTTCATGTTATATAGGGAAATAACAAATCGAGAAGTGTGCAATATTCTGAAAGTCCCTGGAAATTTTGAGATACTGCCCAGCTAGCATGGCTTAGTGGTTGAGTGCAGACCTATAAACCAGGAGGTCACAGTTCAATTCGTGATCAGTGCATATGCCTGGGTTGGGGGCTCAATCCCCAGTGGGGGCCATGCAGGAGACAGCCAATGAATGATTCTCTCTCATCATTGATGTTTTTATCTCTCCCTCTCTCTTCCTCTCTGAAATTAATAAAAGTCTATTTTAAAAAAAGAAAGTTTGAGAGACTAACAGATGGCATAGATCTCTTTCTAAAGGCCAGCAGGTGGCACCCTGAAGGTTCCATGTATCTTAACCACTGGCGGCTTTCCCTTGCTGAGGAGACTGTACACTTCCCTCATCGTTCTATTCCTCTGTACCTCTACTACTGCAGGATGAAAACAATAAACTAGATCAGTATGCATTTCCTTCTTTGTAGTGTTCCCATGGCCAAACACAGAGACCTTTTTTAAATGGTTGGATCAATGGTTGACTTTATTTTGAAGCTTGTATTTCAGAAGGTATTTGAAAAGAATGAATTGCATGCTCTTAGCATCTTTAGAAATCAGTCCTCAAAGACCACTGCGCCACTTGTCAATCTAGTAGACAATGCCACTGAACAACAAAGGGCACGGGAGTTGCTTGTGAACTGCTGTGAGCGAGAGCAGTGTACCTTCTCCACCGATGAGAAGAGAGGATCTTCCTGACTACACAAAATTCCAGTTTATGAAGCTATCTGGGGCGTTTTAACTGTTCTCTTTCCACAGGCAGAGTGAAATCGTTCATGTGGATTGCATGAAGCTCCAAGGTCATTAGGAGAAAGCGATAAGCTTAGCAGTGACAGAAGTGCTTTGTATTTCATGCAGGTGTTTGCCTATCAAATGGATACAGGTTGAGACAATAGACTCCTTTCTGCATTTTCTGTTATTACTAGTATATTTGAAAAGAGATCATAATATACCAAATATCCTCTCATTCTCTTTTGGAATTAAGAGCATACCGACCATGCAATATATACTTTCATCTCACTATGGTTATTTTTACTTTCAGGAATTGAAAAAAGAGGAGAGAGATAGAGTGAATTGTCTATTATTTCTTCAAATTATTTTAATTATAAATTATATTTGAAAATTTTAGGATTATCACAAGAAGTTTTAGATATATATAATTATGTAAATATATAGATATGTGTGTGTGTGTAAAGTTAATCCAAGATTGAACTTCAAACCAGAAATATATTTTTATGAGTACATGAAACTTTTAGAAATTCATAATCTGCATTTATTGTGTTTTTATGATATGCATTAATGGTTTTCATTGAGACTGACATCCACAGTAGAGGAAATATTTGAAAAATAAGATTTTTCATGTTTTCTTTAAATGTTTGAAATATATTTACTTGTAGAGGCAAGAATCTAAGATATTACTTAATTTTTATATGTTCATCTCAAAATAATTATGTCACAACAAGACTTAGTTATACATATAATGTATAGTAATAGAGACTGGAATTATTTTATGCAAGACACACCAAGATATAGATTTTGTAAGTACCTGTGAATCTCAGATATACTGTACTGATATAATTTACTGGAATTTAAATGATCTTGAAAAGATAAATAATTTCTTCAAGTAACTTAATAATCAGAGTTGTCTATAAACTTGTAAATAGTGTGCGCTGTGAGCTTGTTAATTGGTCTACCTTGCTGATAATTGTCACTAGTACATACAATTTTTAAAACACATTGCAAGTCAAAGAAAATCTCTACACTGAAGAAAAATATCTTAAAGTCAAAAAAATGAACAAGACAAAAAATGTACTTTGCATTGCATTCTTACTGATATGTGGAAACTTTATATTTGACTTGGAATATAGTGACTTATTTGCCATATATATTTTTATTTAAATAATAATCAAAGTTATCATAGTTTTTAATCTATGGCTGTTGAATATTATATCACACTTAAAAGGGTTGTGTCTGTTTCAGCATTTTATATAATTCTCCCAAATTTTCTATGACTTTTGTAGATTCATTTTTGTTATTACATTTTTAGTTTTTAATCGTGTGATTTGATCTAATATTTCTCAAAGACAAAACGATTAGGGAAGATAAAGTCTTGATTAGTAGGAATGTTCCAGAATAGCTATGTATAATTAATTACATTTGATTGGGCGTTAATTGGCAAAGCTTTTGTTTCAATCGTTTATCAATTTTCTGTAAGTGTGTTAGAATAGTACCTTGTCTGGTAAATAAAATATAGTAAACATTCTCAGCAGCATGATTTTTAGCAAAGTTTACTCATTTTTGAACATAAATTGAGTTTCTCCTGTGTTATAGAATAATTTGAATGTTAGAAATAAAAAGATGAAATAAGTCTTAGCTTCCTATTTCTTGGTACCTGATGTTTACTAGTAGATATGCAACGGTTATGTTGGGAATTACTATGCAACATACACTGGGTAATATAGGTGTTACCAAACTTGTTAATCTTTGACAACCTAATAGATAAAAATGATATTCATTATAATTTAATATCAAATCATTTATTACAGTATATTTGGTCATTTTCAACTTTTCATGTTTACTTATAGTGCTTATAGTGTGACCTATATGTTTATATCCATGTAGTTGGGATGTTATAATTTTTCTTACTGATATGTGGTAACTGTTTACTTTAGAGTTGGGTTATAATGACATCTTTGCCATATACATTTTTATAAAAAAATAGTCAAAGTTATCACTATTTTTACTATGGCCTTTGAATATTGTATCACACTTAGAAGAGTTCTCTCTGTTTCAGCATTTTATATAATTCTCCCAAATATTCTACTATGGCTTTTGTAGGTCCATTTTTTACATTTACATATTAAGTTTTTATAGTGTGAAGTGTCATTATGGATACAAATTACTTATTTTTTATAGAACATTCTCATTGGTTTGAGAGTCAGTTAAGTTCTTTTGAATTTTGCCTTATTCTAGATTTCTAGTTGATTCAATGATCTGAATTTCTATTTCCACTCGTAATTTCCGAGTTGTAATTATTCTTTTTATTATATAATGCTATAATTTACATTACTACTTACTGGTAAAACAAATACTAGGTCTCCTCCCATTCTAATTCCCAGTGTATATGTTTGTGTGCATAACTGATCATTAACCTACTGGAGAATGAGTAGTCTTCCTGACCTGGAACTAAAGAACAGGGAGGGGGAAACCAAGATGGCCGCATAGGTAAACACCGGAGTTTGCTGCCTTGAACAACCACTTCAAAAATACAACTAAAAGACGGAACGGACATCATCCAGAACCACAGGAAGGCTGGCTGAGTGGAAGATCTACAACTAGGAGGAAAGAGTAAAACAAACCGAGACTCAGAGGAGGCGCAGTGCTGAAGTAAATTACTAAAGGTGCGGAGGTGCATGCGGAGCGGGCTGGCAGCAGAGGGTGCGGTTGTTGTTTTCAATCGGGAGGGAGTCTCAGGCTCCCGACTGCTCTGAACTCCAGTTCCTGGCGAGTCTCTGGGGATCCAGACTCATATGGGGAGAAACTGGATTGACGGGCATCGGGCAGAACTCAAGGGAGGCTTTCTCTCAGAGGTACTTGCAGTGATTACCACGGGACACTGAGACCCGAGACCTCCTAGGGCAGGACTGAGGATCAGACATAGCTGTTTGCTCCGCCCTGTTGATTCCCTGAGACCTCCACCCCACCCAAGCTGTGCGCAGAGGCTTTTGCATATGAATGATATGGCCCTTTGCAATCTAAAATTAC
>NW_006297021.1:2617378-2618359 GCF_000327345.1 Myotis davidii | reverse complement strand
CACCTATGGATGAGGACAGTGGGTGGGGAGTGAGGGCGGAGGGTGGGGCGGGAACTGGGTGGAGGGGAGTTATGGGGGGAGAAAAGAGGAACAAATGTAATAATCTGAACAATAAAGATTTAATTTAAAAAATGAAGCACGGGGAGATGCAGTGAGGTCTGGGGTGTATTTTTGGATCCCAAGAGAACACTGCTTTGGGGCTCCATCCCCTGAGAAAACACTTGACCTCAACCAGACATCTAGGACAGAGCCTCATGGGCAGATTCTTGGGGGAACTTTCATAACGCCCCCGGGGAAGATCAGTCTGAGCGCCATGCTGGCATGTTGAGTTTCTCTCATTATGAAGTGAACAAGTAGAGTGGAAGCCATGGACAGGTCACTGCACTGGCTTGAGACTGTTGTGTACAGAGGGCAGATGCAGAGCAGCTGCCTCCCGCTGTCCCAGCCACGGGCTAGCCTTGTCTACTTCTGCACCACTTTCTGTCACTTGGTGACTGCTGACCCTAACCATAAACTCACACCCACACCTGAACCCCAATGCAAGAAAAATGGGCCTATGTCTGAGAGTGTCCATGTTAGGTTCTAATTGCTACCGTAACAAGTTATCACACGTTCAATAGCTAATACAAATCTATTACGTATAGTTCCGAAAGAAGTCCGACGTGGGTCTATGCCGGGGTCCGACCCCAGCAGGTCCAGGGGTCCCCAAAGGTGTAGACGGAGTCGGCGAAGAAGAAATGACACGGAGACAGCGTTCAGTTGATCAGCAGCCTTGCCAGGATCTCTAGCCACAATCTCCAGCCAAGTTCTGGTCTGGATCTCCAGCGAAGTTCTGGTCTGGATCTCCAGCGAAGTTCTGGTTTGGATCTCCAGCCAGGTTCTGTTTAGGTTCTCCAACCAAGTTCTGTAGCCAGGTTCTGTCCAGGATCTTTTGCCATGTTCTCTCCAGCGAAGTTCTTCTGCCTCTTGGTTCTGTGTAGG
>NW_006297021.1:2598883-2616827 GCF_000327345.1 Myotis davidii | reverse complement strand
TTGTAGTTAAAGTGATTAACTACCCGCCTGGCACTTAGTTAAGGAGTTTCACCCCCTCCCTAACTTCAGGGGAAAATCTCTACCTGGGGAAACAACCTTTCTCAGAGAGGTGACCTTGGTTAAAACACATAGTGCCAAGAAGGTGAGCAAACATATTAAGAACAGTATGCCATGTATGCCAGGTCCCTTGAAACAGCAAGGATGGACTGGCTCCCGGCAGGTCTACAGGGCTGACGTCAAGGATTCGGCAGAGCTGTGTTCCTTCTGGAAGCTCTAGGGTAGAATCTGTTTCCTGGTACTTCCCAGTTTCCTGAGGCCTCCTGCATGTCCTCACTCATGGTTCCTGACCCCGTTTTTAAAGCCAGCCATGTAGCATCTTAAAATCTCTCTCCCCCGCTTCTGTCACCATGCAGCTTCCTCCAATTGTAACTCCTCCCACATCTCTTAGAAGGACCTTGGTCATCATCAGGTCCAGCCACCTAAACCAGGCTAATCAGCCTGTCTCCAGCCCTTAACTGAGTCACGTCTACAGAGTCCCTCTGCCAGGTACAGAGGCTGCCGGGATTAGGGTGTGGGCATCTGCAAAGGCCATTAAATTGGCCCATCACAGGGTATGAGGGACAACAAAGGAAAATCAGCCACAAGATTCAACATGTATCTCCCTGAAATACACCTCCTAGAGGAGTGAGATGCAAACTTAAAAATCAGAACACTTGAGGGGACTCAGCAGCAGTTCAAATGCGCGTGCACACACACACACACACACACACACACACATGCTTACACAGATGCCAGCACACCCCCTCCACATACCCCATCCACACACACACACATACTTACACATGTGCCAGCACACACAAAACATCCTTCCAATTAAACAATTTAGTATGATATTTGGTGGAAGAGACCAAACTCAGGCCCTGGAAGTTCAAAGGCAAAAACATAAGGTGGTAGACCTCCTGAAGGATAGTAAAGGGACTATAGCACAGATTCAGGGAACTCATAATAAAAATGATAGGCACTCGAGAAAGATAAAATGGAATAGAGGGAAGAAAAGCAATCATTAAGTAATAGGAGAACAGGAGACCATTCATCTGCTGTTAAAGAAAATAGACCTGAAACCAAAGACTCATGCATAGCCCGTGGGCATGGGCAATAGGGTAGGGAAGACCCGGGGGTGGGTAGGGAGGAAAGGCGCAGGGCGGGGGGTTGGGGGGGAGATATCTGTAATACTATCAGCAATAAAAATATATTTTAAAATGAAAAAAAATAGACCTGCATATTTTTTGAAACCCCTTGAATGATGAGGACCAGGAAAAACTCACAACGGCACAGGTGAAAGCACAGATTCCCCACGGAGGGAAACCTACTGGTGTTCAGGGTTCTCTTTGCAACATTCTCTCAAAAGAGAGAACAGTGAAACAGCATCAACACACTCATAAAACCGTGAGCAGACGATCCCGGGCCCAGTAAAGATGGCATTCAGGTGTCGGGGAGAAAGAAATATTTGGAGACCATGTAGGAAATCATAGAGAATATAATTCATGTGCTCTGTCCAAGGAAAGTGCTGTAGAAAAGACTCAACAAAATAAAGATTTGATCTGAGGTAGAAACTTCAATATGCAGAGAAAGAGAAAGCAAGGACCAAATATTGTTTATTGGCCGGATAATTGTCCGATAGTTGGAGATGTTACTGAGGTGAGTTTACATTAATGAGATAAAAGGGCTTTAGATCAGCGTCTAAAGATGATGATAGTGGTAGCAGTAGGGAGAAAGGTTGCAATTCAGACTTTTGAGCTGTGTCTTGAAAAGTTTATGATAAAGCTATATCTGGAGCATCTCTTGGATGGTGGTAGGAGACAGAAGCTACTATGGCAATATTCTTCTGAATAGTAACTTAGGTAAACATGCTATAGCAAAATTCTTCTTAGGTGAGTGGTACAGCAATGCAGGATAGGAGTTTAGCATCTTATTTATTCTTCCAACAATATGTTCACTCACTACTCTCATAACCAGTCTTAAGTGGCTGGTAATATAGAAGCTCAGTGAGAAGTGCCTTAATTAGGACCTTAGAAGACTTAACATGAACCAGGGATGTCTAGAATGAAATGATGATTTTGAATAAACCATACAGTATCAAAACTGGAAAAAAAACCAGAACCAAGGTGCTCAGGGATGAAGAAGATCCAGCTTAAGGTGGACAGTCATCCCAGATTACCCTAAACTGAGCATGTGTTCAGGACATGTGACTTTGAGTTTTAAAAAATGGGAAAATCGTGGGCAAACAGGACAAGTTGGTCATCCTCGTTACTCATCTCATAGTAGAGTATTATCAGTATGGCTGCCATGACTAAAATGGCTTCAGGGCCCTGGAATGGCAAACCAGCCAAGGTTGGGTCAAGCCAGGTAAGCCTCTAGAGCAGTGGTTCTCAACCTTCTGGCCCTTTAAATATAGTTCCTCATGTTGTGACCCGACCATAAAATTATTTTCGTTGCTACTTCATAACTGTAATGTTGCTACTGTTATGAATTGTAATGTAAAAGCTCATATGCAGGATGGTCTTAGGCGACCCCTGTGGAAGGGTCGTTCGATCACCAAAGGGGTCGCGACCCACAGGTTGGCTCCTCTAGAGCCTTCCCACAAATAGAAGACAGTTTCCTTTAAAAATATGTAGAAAAGATATTTTTATATTTGTATCAGTTTCTTCAACCTGATAGAGTTTATTTGTTTGAAAATTTGCTGCAAACTGAATATAAAAATACCAAAAGTTCAACATAAGCCATCTTCTGGGCTTCTGAGACTGGAATTCATGTGTGGTAGCCTACAGGATGTTTCTGTTAGAAATAGAGTTATTTTCTAGTATCTTGGAAATATTTGCCAAACGTATGCCCTATCGATGACATATGCCAGAGTCTTCCAAGTGTTGGTCTATATAAAAGATGTGAGTAGCTCACAGATCTTGGTGCAGTAAAAATTATCCAGAGGAGACGGACAGGCATAAAACAAATTTATACCGAGAGGTTTCAACTTCTCTCGGGGGACTGGGATGTTTCTGACATTTCACCATTAGGAGCGGATGTTTAGACTGAGATATAGCGCCTACACCGTGCTCTTCTGCTCCCATGGGCGGGATGGACAGAGGGGTCCCCTCTGGTACAAGCACTCCCATTCAACCCTGTGGGCGATCCACCCTACGCTATGAGGAGGCTGTTGAGGAAACATGATTCAATGTCTTTTTCCACCCCCTTAGATGCAGTGCTAGATTCATCTCACTAATATCTAGCCAATACCTACTAAACTTTAACAATAAGAAAGTAACTCTTATTCAAGGTTAAAGCCTTTACCTAATTCAATTCCAAATAAATAAATAAATAAATAAGTAAATAAATAAATCAATAAAAATTAGCAGGAACTAACAGTTCTCTAATCCTGCCAGAAACAGTGAACAGCTTTCCTTGAGCTCCTTGCTTGAACTGGGGATCAAGAACCCTGGAGAACTCGGTGGAAACACCTTATAACATATGTAAAGAGAGGTCCTTTGGGACTTTCCTTCCACCTTGCCTTTCTTTCTTAAATAGTATTTTAGCAACACACGTCCAGGTAGGAATATAAGATTTTAAAGATTACACAGGAGAGGATAATTGGCTGGGATCAAGTTCTAGTGCAGTTATGTGTAGGGCAAAATGTCTTAACAAGTTCTAGAAGTTTCTGCTCTCCCAGTGAATAACTAGCTGGGGATCACGTGCTGACAGGGTTTGATGTTAGCTAAGTGGGTGCTGTGTGACGTATTTGTTATTGATAGTACAGTGCCATTTGATCAAATAAATATTGGACAATACGCCATATGGAGGATCTAGTCATGGTGAGTTATCTTGAATTCATAATGGTACCAACTTGTCAAGCTACGCAATTTTCTCTAGCTAGGTTCAGCTGTTCAGAAAGGAATAAATAAATAAAAAGAACATAATTTTAAATCATAGACTGTGAAATGAATTCAGAAAGTGAAATATACAAAGACCAAAGATAAAAATACTATAATAATGGAAAATAAAAGCATGAATATGGTTAAATATTAAGTGGATTAATTGACCACTGAGCTATAAGGACAAAAAATATAATGCTTAAACTAGTGATTTGGGAAGTGGAACATTTGGATACTAAAGTTAAGAACATAGAAAAATTTGTTCATAATGTTCTAGAAAGATAGGAGAAAAGGGTAGGATTAGAAAGTAATGTCAGAACTAAGGAAGTTACAAAATTTATGCAAAGATAGACTGCCAAAGAACAGACTGCCAACCCAGGCTGAGAGTTTGGGTAGAGGTGAGGGGGGTGGGCTGCATTCATCATAGTTCTTAGTTCCAAGTAGCAGAACCCACTTGAGTTATCTTGAACAGAAAATGATTTATTAAAGAACCAGGGCACTACAGTTGGGTCCCCTCTAAGCAAGAACCTCAGAGCTAGGGACAGCACAGCTAAGAGCAACAGACTGCCAGTGAATGACTAGGCGCATTGTCCGTGCTCAGAACCTCTGATGCTGGTGACTGGAAGCTCAACATAACGTGCCATGGCTGCCTTGAAGAGCTGAATGCCTCTGTGACCTGGGTCACCTGTGGGTCAAGCCACTCAGGCATCAGGTCACTCACTTCCGCATCTTAGACTAAGGCAGGGGCATCTGCGTAGAGGAACATGGGGCACCTGCAGAATCCTCACTTCACAGGGCTCTTCCAGCTTGTCAGCCCTCCCAAAGGTGAGATAAGGTTAGAATGGGCACTAAAAGGTGTCTGCCCCAAGGCAGCTTATATCGGAGCATTAATTGATGGGGAAAAAATGAGATGTGATTAACCAAAGCTGAGTCAAATGGAGAGAGGACTTTGATTTTCTGGATTGGACTACAGTTAGCCAGGTAACAGTGGCCACATCAGGCAGATTCAGTAGACCGTATGTGCTCAGTTTTGGCCCCTTCAAATCTGGGTCTTAGCAGCCTGGGGGACTTGAGAAATCCTCTTTTATTTCCTCTTTTTATTTTAGGTGAGGCATACAGAATTTGTACAAGGGTTAATCACCTATCTAAATATAAGAGGTTAAGCCAAGCATGTCAAACTCGCAGTCTGTGGGCCGCATATGGCCTGCAAGGAATATTTTTGAGGCCCAGGCAATATAATGGGGTGTAAGAAACATTTTAATAAACATTTCATAACTTAATTTTTACAATATCCTGATATACATAATTATTAATAGTGAACTACAACGTTCGCTAATGACTGATTACTATAATCATGTTGCATTCTTTTCCCTTATGTTTGTGTTTTTTTGCAGCCCACATAAAATTAAACATTGTTTATTTGCCCCATGTTAGCATTTGAGTTTGACAGGCTAGGGTTAAGCTATAAAATAAAATTAAAAAATAAACCATAAGAGAAAGTCTTCATAACCTTAGGTAAGGCAACTGTTTCTCATCATGACATAGAACTGTAAGCTACACTACATAAATAAACTGGACATCATCAAATTAAAAGATTTGCTTCAAAGGAAACCACCACGAAAGAGAAAAGACAGTTCACAAAATGGATGAGGTATTTGCACATCGCATACCCAATGTGGGTCTTGTATCTAGAGTATTAGTATACAAAGAACTCTTACAACTCAACAATAAAAGCACACAAATGCAACTTAAAAACAGACTTGCATTGTTTCAACTATTTCTGCCCCAGAAAAATGTGTGATGATAATGAACGCTTCTTTTGTTTCAGACATTCAAGGCCAACAGACAATTAAAAATATCTGAAATTTCCTGTAGCTTGCCAGGTACCTCTCTTCTGATTTTTCATGGATATTATTTTATTAAAGAGCCCTCTTAAAAATAGCCTGTCTTAAAAAAAAGCAGTGTGTCCAAGAGCAAATCCCAAGCAAGAAGTGAGGAGGGGGCACAATACTAGTGCCATCAGGTAGGGAAGCAAGAGGTGTGGTTGGATTCCAACACCATATACCAAGGATTGCTCTAAGCAAAGGAAACACAGCGTCCACCAGGGGGAGCTTGCCTTGTGTAGGTAGGTGAGTTCTCGGGCTCAAGGGAGATGCTTAGAGAGGCCCCGACTGAACAGGCAGGGTATCAGCCTGTACCCAAATAGCGGGTGGAATGTTGTCTTCAGCGACACTTTTATGGAGATATAGCTAACGTGGCAGCCTAAAGTCACTTAACAAAGCTCCAGGGGAGTCACTAGTGTCATGTGAAAACTGCGTATCAATTAAAATGTTTAACTTTCCTCTCCTTTCATTCTAGGTCTCCATCTCTCTACCCGCCACCACACACACACTCCTCTGCACATAAACACACACATTTACTCACCTGGTTCATGTTACCCCCCTTAAAAATACAGCTCTCCAGCCCTAGCTGGTTTGGCTCAGTGGATAGAGCGTCAGCCTGTGGACTGAAAGGTTCCAGGTTTGATCCCCATCAAGAGCATTTGTTTGGATTGCTGGCCGATCCCCAGTAGAGGGCATGCAAGAGGCAGCTGATCAATGGTTCTCTCTCATCATCGATGTTTCTATCTCTCTCCCTCTCCCTTCCTCTTTGAAATCAATAGTAATAAAAAAAAAAGAAACGAAAAAGCCCAACGTTATATATATATATATATATATTTATAAGAAATGATTGTGTACTGTGAAAGTGAACTATAATCATTTCTTATGTTACTGTCTAATTTTACTTGCTGAAATATTTATTTGTTTTTTTGTGTGTGTTTTTAAAAAATATATTTTATTGATTTTTTTACAGAGAGGAAGGGAGAGGGATAGAGAGTTAGAGACATTGATGAGAGAGAAGCATCAATTCAGCTGCCTCCTGCACACCCCTACTGGGGATGTGCCCGCAACCAAGGTATATGCCCTTGACCAGAATCGAACCTGGGACCCTTCAGTCCGCAGGCCGACGCTCTATCCACGGAGCCAAACCAGTTAGGGCTATTTATTTGTTGTTGAGAACCTACAGCAATCTCTGAAACTACAGTTGCCTTTGTTCCAAGCAGAACCGGATCACGTTATGTTGAATGTCATATGCACAACCTCAATGCTTACTTGCCTCTTTCCTCAGCCACGTGTGTTTTCTAAATCAACTTTAGCAAGTTGTCTCGATTATCTAGAAGCTCCTCTCCACTAGTGAGAAATATACACCTGTGGGCTTGTGCCCCGATGGCACAGAGAGAAAGGAAGCTTCAAAAGAGTAGATTCGAAAGGATTGATCACTTTGTCACTGATAAGAATTCATTAAAGACAAGTATTTTATGAAATTTAGAAAATCAAACGATCGCCTGCATCCGAGGGTTGATTAAGCAGTTCTTTGTAGGGATGTATGGATTTGAAATGCTTTTAAAATCGTATTTCATTAATATAATTACTATTCAAAATTAAGTTACATGGAGTATCTCAATTTGTTGCTCATGGGATATGATCTCTCTTCGTTTAAAATTACATTATACTTAGGCAAGCTTCAAACTATCAGGTTAGCTTGTTTGGCAGATTGTTAGATTAATCCTCTAATTCACTGAAATATCTATTACCATTTTCAAAAGAACCGACTGTAATGAATTAGAGAGCTAATCACAACAATTTATCACTCAGAAGAGGTCATCACCCTTAGCAGAATAGTCTAGACTACCAGCCCATTACTGACACTTCCTTTATGTAGGAAAAAAACGTGCATTTTCTATATTCTGACTTATCATGTTTTAATAAATTTAAAAATATACTAAGGAGCTACTCTGTTACAACATAGAAATCACATAATCAGTCTGCCATAAATATTCCTATAAAGTTATCAAAAACCTTAACACAGAGCTTATAGAATGGCACAATACATTGATAATAGAGAATAATAATACAACCTTGCTGTAAAATTTTAAGTATTTATTAGAAGATCTGGAAAACTTGGACACTAATTTCTGCTATGATTATATATATATATATATATATATACACGGTCTGTGCATGACAGGGGGGGGCGCCCCAACTCCCCAATCAGCCCTGCTCTGAGCCCGACCAGGGGCTGCACCTAGGGATTGGGCCTGCCCTCTGCCACTGGGAGCAGGCCTAAGCCAGCAGGGCGTTATCTCCCGAGGGGTCCCAGACTGCGAGAGGGCACAGGCCAGGCTGAGGAACCCCCCTTCCCCCCGAGTGCACAAATTTTTGTGCACCAGGCCTCTAGTATGTATGTGTGTGTGTGTGTATATACATATATATATTCTGACCTGTGTATATGTACCTGAGACTTTTGCAATAAAGTGCCTACCCTAAGTCTTATAGGGTGTAGCCTTTCTGTGTTACTGCTGGTGCCTCTCCTACTTTATTCTCCTCATTCTCCACAGTCTCTCACGTCACGGCCTCCATGGGAACACAGACCTCAGTGTGGGTTCCAGCCAGGGACCATTCTCCCCTGCAGACTGAACTTAAAGCTGCTTATCTGAGTGCAGTTTAGACCTAACTGCTAGTGTATGCAGCACTTTCCTGCTCCACCAATCCGAATGCCAATCAGAATGTTATTATGTATTCAAACATCTAATCTACACAGTTTTGTAGAGTCTGAATGTATTGTGTGTATGTGTGTGTGTTTCAGCTAGCCCTCATTTAGTGTTTTATTTCCTCAGGGTTTGTGCTTTCTTTAAATAGCAAGCTTCTTTTGGCTGAAACGTGAGCTGTGAAGATGCTCTGAGGCCTGGGTTGAAAAGACATCTGCCCTGAACACATGCATCCCTTTTTATTTCTCCTGTAAGTTATCCAAGTCAGAATTACTTTAAAATAATGATCACTTGGAGTCTTTTTAAACCCAAAATAATTTCACTTCAGTTGGAAACTCACAGAATATAAAAATAAAGTAAATCATTCACCACCAAAAGCCAAATTTTTATTTTAGCCATTTTGATATCTGGATTTAATGATATCTCTTTGTGGTTTTAATTTGCATTTTACTAATGGCTAATGAGGTGAATCTTCTGTCTATCATCTTCAGTTAAGTGCCTGTTGATTCCTTTTGCCTATTTTATAATTGGACTTTTAAAATTTTTATTATTTTTCTGTTGAGTTTGAGAATTCTTTATGTAGGCTAGATATAAATTCTTTGTGAGATACATCATTTGCAAATATTTTTCTCTTAGCTTGTAGCTTGCAACTTCATCCTCTTCACAGGGTCTCCTACAGGGCAAAATATAACTTATGACGAGTGCCAATTTGTCATTAGCACTGTTATAAATTGTGCTTTTGGTGTCAATTCTAAGAAAATTTCAGCTGGTTTTAGGCTTCTAAATTTACTTTTATTTTTTCAAAGTTTTATAGTTTTACATTTTACATTTAAGTCTCTGATCTATTTTGAGTTCATTTTCATATGAAGCATGTGATTTAAGTTAAGGTTTAGTTTTTAAGTCTATGTATTTCCGATTGTGCCACCATAATTTTTTGAAATGGCTTTCTTTCCACCATTGAATGACTTTTGCACCTTGGTTAAAATTCAGTTAAGCGTATTTTTGTGGGTCTCCATCTGGAGTGTATATATATATTTTTTCCATTTATCTCTATTTCTGTCCCTGAACTTGATTGCTATAGCTACACAGTAAGCCTTCCCAACAGATAGACTTATTCCTCCACTCTTGACTTAAGATGTGGTCTATCTTGGTGAATGTTCTATAGGCCTTCAAAAAGTGTTAATTCTGCAGTTTTTGAGTGAAGAGTCCATATATGTTAATTAAATCATGTTGGTTGACTCAATTACCCATGATTCTTGCTGATGTTCTCTTTAATTGTTCTTCCGTAGCTCTACCAACTGCTGAGAGTGAGGTGAGAAGGCTCCCCCTGTGATTGTGGGTTTGTCTTTTCCTCCCTCCGTTTGTAGCAGGGGACACCTCCTGTGGCCTGAGGCTCTGTCATTTGGAGCATGCGCATTGAGATGGTTATGTCTTTCTGGTGTATTGGTCCTTGCATCATTATTTAAGATGTACCTGACACTTTTCTATGAAGGCTTTTTTATTTGATACTAGAGGCCCGGTGCACGGATTCATGCACTGGTGGGGTCCCTCGGCCGAACCTGCACCCTCTCACAATCCAGGACCCCTTAGGGGATATCAGAGAGCTGGTTTTGGCCCGATCCCGCAGGCCCAATCCAGACAGGAGGGAGCCCGATCCTGTGCGATGAGTGCCTGTCCTCTGATGGTCAGTGCGAGTTGTAGGGACTGGTCAACAGGTTGTTCGGTCGTTTGGTCACTTAGGCTTTTATATATATAGATTACCATTCAAAATTAAGTTACATGGAGTGTCTCGATTTGTTGCTCATGGGATATGATCTCTCTTCTTTTAAAATTACATTATACTTAGGCAACTGCCTAGCATGTCATCATTCAGTCTTTTACTTCCAAAGTATTAAAGTCATGCATTTGGCCCTAGCCGGTTTGGCTCAGTGGCTAGAGCATCAGCCTGTGGATTGAAAGGTCCCAGGTTCGATTCCGGTCAAGGGCATGTACCTTGGTTGCGGGCACATCGCCAGTTGGGGGTGTGCAGGAGGCAGCTGATCGATGTTTCTCTCTCATCGACGTTTCTAACTCTCTGTCCTTCTCCCTTCCTCTCTATAAAAAAATCAATAAGATATATTTTTTAAAAAAGTCATGCATTTGTACTGAGTTCCATGGAGACAGCATAGTTAGGTCATGTTTTTAAGCACACTGCCAACATCTTTCTTTCTTTTAGTATATTTACACCATTTAATTTAGGGTAATCAGTAATATGTTAGGACTTAAGGCTGCTATTTTATTATCCCTTTTTCTTCTCATTCATCAGTTTCTCTATTTCTTGCCCTCCTGTGAATAATTTGAACATTGTTTAGGGTTCAATTTTGATTTATATATAATATTATTTAGTCTATCCATTTGAATAATTTTCTTAGTGGTTGTTCTAGATATTACAGTGTACAAATGTCAAATTACACTGGTATCAACAATTTACCAAACCTGTTGTCATGTAGATATCCTGCATATTTTAGGTCCTTTTAACATCCCCACTTTTCAAATATAGTTATCTCACTTATATGTGAAATTTAATGAACAAAGTAAACACAGATTCAGAGACATGCAACATGCCATGCCACAGACTGAGGTCTCTCAGAGGGAAGAGGAGGGGGAGGAAGAGATTAACCAGATAATTTATTTGCATATATGCAATGAAGTGAAGGCCTTGGTGTGTGTGTGGGGGGGGGCGTCAATGGTGAAAAAAAGGGGAATATCTGTAATACTTTCAACAACAAAGAATAAAACATAAATAAAATATAGTTAACTTACCACATTACATTAATATTTTGCTTCAACCATCAAATGTGATTTAAAAGCAGATAATAAAATGATAGTTTATCATATTTTACCTCTACCGTACTCATTCTGATGTTCACTGCTTTACGAAGTTCCAGGCCTCCTTCTGGTACAACGTCTTTCTGGTTGGTAAATTTCCTTCTGCTCTTCTCGATAAACAGGCTTGCTTATTACCAAGTCTCTTATGTGTCTTCATTTGAAAATGTCTTCATTTCCCTTTCACATTCCTGAAATATGTTTTGGCTGAACGTGGTTGACATTGTTTTTTTCTTTCAACATTTGGTTTTCATGGTTTCAGATGACAAATTACTTTCATTGGATGGATATTCCCCTAGGATTAATATGTTGTGACTCTGGTTCTTGTCAAAGTGCCTTAGTTTTTAGTATTCAGAAGTATAATTATGATGTATTTTGGTGTGTATTTCTTCAGTATTTGGAGAATACTCAGCCATACTTAGATCTGTAGGTTTATATATATTTTTATAAAATTTTGGAAAGTTTCAGCCATTATTTTTTCAGATACTTCTTAGTCTCTCGCTATTTCCCTTTTTATTTTATTTTTTAGTTTTATAATTTCTACTTACCTTTTTATCTTTTCGATTTCTTTCTTGGAATTTTCTTTGTTCATTTATTTCAAGGTAACTCATAATTACTTTTAAAACCATTTTATGATCGCTTCTTTGATGCCTTGTCAGAAAATGCCAATTATCTAGTTTGTTTCTATCTTTTCTCATTCACATTGTAATTTTCCTGCTACATTTTATGGCAAGTAATGATCAGTTGTATCTTGGACATGTTATATATGGGACTCTGAATACAATTTAAGCATCTCTTTAGTAGGCAGGTCTCCCATTAAGATATAGAACGAGGGCTGACTGTGTGTATATGTTTAGTTGCCCTTTGGACCCTAATGATACCACCACTGCAAAAAGGGAGTTCCTACTAATACCTCCTTGCTTTAGAAAAACCAGGTGAGAGCATGTTCTCCCCATGGGCCTTAGTGTAAAGAGCTGTATTGTACGGACTCAGGGGACTCAATGCTGGGTCTCCTCCTTCTTGAGTTCCAGGGGTCTAGGCAGTCCTTTCTTTCACAGTGTAGACTCTTCCTATTCTCCTTTGTGTTTTTGTTTGTTTGTTAATGTGTGTGTGTGTGTGTGTGTGTGTGTGTGTGTGTGTGTGTATACATACATATAAATTTCAGAGAGGGAGAGAGAAAGAAACAGAAACATCAATGATGAAGAGAATCATCGATCAGCTGCCTCATGGCACATCCCACACTGGGGATGGAGCTTGTGACTCAGACATATGCCCTGACGCGGAATCAAACGTGGCCTCCTGGTTCATAGGTCGAAACTCAACCACTAGGCACACTGGCTGGGCTCCTTTGATTTGTTATATCCTGGGGTTTGGGGTTGTAAGAAGGGGGCTTGGGAGGAATGCTACTGCATCCTGATGGGATACTTTTGCATTCTATTAGCCGGATATCAGAGTATATACATACCTATCACTACAGCCTGTTAAACCAATATTTATTTATGAAGACTATTATATTTACATCCTTAAAACACAATGACATTTTTAAACAAGTTCTAAGAGGAAAAACTGTTGAATTGCATTCCAGAATCAGTTGGTAGAATGCCAGCATTGTATATAGATATTTTGAAAAACACACTGATGGGCAAAGAGGATTTGACTCTCAGATGTTGCTGGCACTGAGAGGGGTATCATAATGGGTGAGTTATGTAGGTGCAATGATAACTGTCTTTCTTGAATGGTGTGACTGTAGGATAGGAATCCTTCTGTTAAATTCAGAAGCTCTACGTGCCTTCTCGTGGCACAGAAAAAAGTTTGAATGTTACAATTAAAAGTTCAAACAAAGTTTAATTTGCAATTGTTTATCCTAAATGTCCCACCAACTCCTTTAAAGCTTTTCAGTTCACGTGTTCGTATACATCCCCAGAAGGACAGAGAACCTGTCCTGATGACTGAGTTTGGTAGCTCACCGGATGTGCTACATCTTCATCTAACTTGTCTGCCACGTCCACTTCTGTGTCCACAGAAAACAAGAGCCCCTCGGGGGCTCCTCGTTTATTAGCTTGCTTCAAGTTTTAAGTCCCCAACTCAATCGGTGAGTTATAGTTTATTACAGGAAATTACCATTTTATTGTAAACTTTTACATGCAGTTTTTCAAGCAAATTTATTTATTGTTATGTGTTATTGGCCTTCCCATGTCGTAAACAAAGTTTTTATGGAGCTACATGCAAACTGTACATTTTCCTGCATACAAAATGAATGTAACAACCACATTAATTGCTTGATGATCTGGAAGAAAAGTTTTAAGCTATTTTTTTTTTTTTACATCGGATTTGGAAGAGGACATTTTGTAACTTATAAGTAATCCTTTCATTGCATTTAGTAATAACTTAGAAAATTGGTTTGGACTTTTGGTTGAGGAGCAATACATTATAAGTTTTCTCATTTAAAATGGTGAGGAATAGGTAATTATTCCCTTACATATTTCACACTGAATGTTAGGTTTTTAGAATCAGATAATTTACAATAAGTAGAAGATGGATGGGCTCTGAAATAATGTCTTGCAACAAAGCAGTTGATAAAATATTGCAAACAACTTTTTAGGCACACAGCTGAACTTATAAGTGAATAAGGTTTCAAAATATGATCAGGACTTTTTCCAAGTTGTAGGGTCAGGCTGATACTATTATGGTCCTTGGGGGGTGTTGCCTCTCCTTTGTTTTGGTTGCACCCTGCTTTGCAGTCTTAGGGCCAACGACTGCCATGGACCAGAGAAAAGAATTTGCTTCCATTTGCAGAGGATGCTGGCTGCCTATCTGATCCACTTTGCCCGTGAATCTTAACTATCGAGCCCCAACTTTATCTGGTTGGCTATGTGTACAGCTCAAGGCTACATTTCCAGCCATCCTCCCGGAGAGAAGCAATGGTGGAAACATGCCTTCTGTCCACTGATTCGCAAGTGCAGTTATCGGGCGGGTATGAGACTGTTGCTGGGAGCATGCTCTCTTCTTGCTTTCCCCCCTCTTTCTGCCAGAAACGGGGAACAAAGGGATGTATCTCTCATTTGTGAGTGAGTGGCCTTGGTTGTAAGTTCCTACGTTAATGCTGGCAGAGCATAACCGTAGAAGGGAATTTGCTTCATAAAAACTACTGAATCATGATGCCTAGCCTAGATTGCTTTTAGATTTTTTTTTAATCTAAAAGAAAACTAATCTATTTGTGTGTGTGTGTGTGTGTGTGTGTGTGTGTGTGTAGCATACTGATATTTGGGTGTTTTTTTGTTTGTTTGTTTTGTTACATACTAAACTTAGTATGTAACAAGTTTTGTTACCACTAAACTTAGTCTTAGTTGATATAAATATGAGATTGATGAGTAAACCCAGGGCTTTCACATGTATGTAAAGGGAGACCTACAATAAAATGATCCCCGTTTCAGGATAAGAGAAGGGATGAATAAAAAGGCCTTTTTTAGAGCAGGCTCCGGCTGGGCCCCATGAGCATTTGGCAGTAAGCCTTCCCTCGCTTGGACCCATTGGAATCTTGCTGGCCACTGTGGGAAATGCCAGGTTGGTAAACGCCTTGAAGTAGTCCTTAATACAAACAGATTTAGAACCGGAAAAATAAGCTAAGATGGAGACTATGTGCAGAATGAGATGTGTCTACGGAGGAGAGGAAATTTTGAAAATATTGGGAAAAGATTGTTCAAGAATCGATGACATGAATCTCAGTTTTAAAAAAGCAGAATGAACTCCAGATAGCACAGATAAAAAAAAAAATTTACACCTGACCCAGTCAGTGTTGCTCAGTGGTTGATCATGGACCTATAAACCACAAGATCAAGGTTCAATTCCCAGTCAGGGCAAGGGCGGGCTCAATCCCCCATAAGGGGGTGTGCAGGAGGCAGTCCGTCAATGAAGACGTGCCTAGGACTTAACATTTAAGAAGGCGCTCACTCTCAGGGCTCTATGAGTGGAGACTCTGCACCTGCGTATGAGAGCCTCCTTAAATCTTGAGCCTGATTGACACCTTGCTTGCCTCACTCCACCCTGGACTCAGCAAGTGTTATAGGGATGCATGTATGCGATGACAATCGCTGCAAGCTGGCTGAGACAGAAGTTTACAAAGGCAACGCGTTATTTGCAGCGATTCTTTTAGGTTACCTACACCTTGGCACTCTACTAAGACAAAAGAAGGAAATAAAATAGAGTCAGTTTTCCAAATATAGACAGTAAACCTGGAAACCAGTTACTCTAAACCTCTGGTACTCATTGGATACAATTGAATTGTACGTGTGCATTAACTGGTTTATATTTTTTCTTTCTTGTTCAATTTCAAGTCAGTAAATATTTCAGTTAGAGAAAGTCGACCCAGACTTTCTATGGGTGATACATAGGTTTGTGGTAGTGTTTGCACACACACAGGCCCCCAGGCATCAGGAGGTCTGTGAGCAGGCCCTGTAGGCACAGTAGTGACCTACAAAAGCCATGTCTCCTTTATGACCTTCAACTTCCAATGTTTAAATACTGTGCTGGAAAACCAGATGGTTCTATTAATCTAGTATTCTGTCTTTTATAATTACTTTTTTTAAAAATACTCATTTGAGGGTATTTTTCCATTGGTTTTTAGAGAGAGTGGAAGGGAGAGAGACAGAGAGAGAAACATTGATATGAGAGAGAAACATCAATTTGTTGCCTTGCACACGCAACACCAGGGTTGGGGATCAAGCCTACAACCTAGGTACATGCCCTTGATGAGAATCAAACCCGGGACCCTGCAGTCCCAGGGCCAGCACTCTTTCTGCTGAGCCAAACCAGCTGGGGCTTATAACTACCTTGAAAGCCTCTGTATATAAAATGCAGTATTAAATGTTTCTGTTTCTTCTTCATCCACCTTTCTCCTCACTAACTACAAACAATGAGGAGCCAGTAATACCAGCAAAAGTAATAAAAGCTCAGCCTTGCACCACAGAAACGAAAATGACTCTAATCTGTGGCCATTCTTTCCAGAAAGATGGAAGATGGCAAGGTGCTATTGACAAGTTAATGTGGTTTTCGCAGCAATCACCAGCCAATCACCGGTGAGGCCTTGAAGGGATGACAAAAAGCTGCAGTGATTGTGGGTGTGAGGATACAGCAAGTTCAGAGGCAAACCCACTGGGGTGCAACCAGAGGGTCATTAGGCACTGGGCAGGGAAAAGGTGAGGCCAGCAAAAACTAAAACATTTATCTGAAAACTAAAAGGAATCCTGGCCAGACGGGTTCAGTGGCTGAGCATCAGCCTATGAACCAGGAGGTCACGGTTCAATTCCCTGTCAGGGCACATGCCCAGGTTGTGGGCTCAGTCCCAGTGTGGGTGTGCAGGAGGCAGCCCATCAATGATTCTCTCTCATCAGTAATATCTCTATCTTTCTCTTCCTCTTATTTTAAAAAATAAAATAAATAAGAAGGGAGATCCAGAAAGACCAACTTTGATGGCTTACTAAATATTTTTATTTAATACATTCTTTGGCATAGGACTGGTGCTCTGCCTACAGCCTTACTGTCTTTAATTTCTTCTCGTTTCTGTAATGACTTTTTTTTCTCATCAGAATAATGTGTCTGGAACAATGCTAGCATGTTGCAATACCTAACATAATATTTGCAACCAATTAATCCTATTACTTCCTTGAACGCAATTGACCTGGATATAGTTATAACATTGTCTACATGAAGGCCACAGATATTGTGGATTGTTTAGTTTGTAAATGAATTGGTGATGAAAATATAGAAATAACCACACATAGTTACATGGGCAAAACAAAGCCCTTTCTTGCTTTGTGTCAAGATCTGTCATAAAGAATAAGAAGGTAGCGAAAGCGAAGAAAATGTTCATTTCTGCAGCGGGTTCTTGTATTCAGGGAAGAAGTTTGTTTCAAGGGAGCATGTGTTGAAACGGCCCCTACCATTTAGAAGGGTTCCCGAGAAGCCAGATACCTTTACCTCTGACACCCCCCCACTACCCTATGTGCAACTTGGGGAGCATGACATTTCTGTTCCTGAGGAATCTGAGAAGTAGATTTCCTGAGCTGCCCTTGGTGTCACTGTCTGGCATTAATCCTCAGGCTATGATTACACGTGGCTAGATGTAACCAAACACTCATATTTACTCAGGGGAAAATAAAACCCCTGTGCGTGACTATGGGTGCCAGAACCCTATTTTAAAAGTGTTCACTCATAAAAATAAAGTACTTCCACTTTTGAAATTGAGTCTTTCTTTTTTAATTCTTTATTGTTTAAAGTATTACATAAGTCCCCTTTTTCCCTCATTGACCTCTCCCAGCACATGCCCTCACCCCCTACTGTCTGTGTCTATTGGTTATGCTCATATGCATGCATATGAGTCCTTTGGTTGATCTCTTACCCCCTCAACCCCCACTCCCCTGCCTTCCCTCTGAGGTGGAATGATCTGTTTGGTGTTTCTTTGTCTCTGGATCTATTTTTGTTCATCAGTTTATGTTGTTCATTATATCCCACATATGAGTGAGATCATCTGATATTTATCTTTATCTGACTAACTTATTTCTCTTAGCAA
>NW_006297021.1:2595680-2598818 GCF_000327345.1 Myotis davidii | reverse complement strand
TTTGTTGATGATAGCCATTCTGAAAGGTGTGAGATGGTACCTCATTGTTGTTTTGATTTGCATCTCTTGGATGATTAGTGACTTTGATCATGTTTTCATATGTCTCTTGGCCTTCTACATATCCTCTTTTGAAAAGTGTCTATTTAGGTTCTTTGCCCATTTTTTGATTGGATAATTTATCTTCCTTTTATTAAGTTGTATGAGTTACCTATATATTTTGGAGATTAAACCCTTATCGGAGATAACATTGACAAATACATTCTCCCATGCATTGGGCATTCTTGTTGTTTTGTTGATGGTTTATTTATTTATTTTTTTATGTAGTCCCATTTGTTTATTTTCTCCAGTTTCCATTGCCCTAGGAACTGTATTGGAAAAGACATTGCTACAATGAATGTCTGCTATTTTGCTACCTATAGCTTCTTCTAAGATTTGTATGGTTTCCCAGATATGGACATATTCCTAGAAAAAATAAAAGCTTCCAAAACTCAGTCAGGAAGAATCAAAACACCTGAATAGGCCGATAACTACTGATGAAATTGAAACAGTAATAATAAAAAAAAAACTTCCAGCAAATAAAAAACCCTGGACCGGATGGCTTCACAGGGGAGTTTTACCGAAAATTCAAAGAACTAAAACCCATCCTTCTCAGACTATTCCAAAAAATTCAAGAGGAAGGCACATTTCCAAGCTCATTTTATGAAGCCAGCATCACCCTAATACCAAAACCAGATAAAGACAACACAATGAAAGAAAATTACAGGCCAATATCCCTGATAAACATAAATGCTAAAATCCTCAACAAATTTCTAGCAAATAGGATTCAGCAGTACATTATAAAGATCATACCCCATGAACAAGTGGGATTTATTCCAGGGATGCAAGGCTGGTACAATATCCACAAATCAATAAACGTGATGCATCACATAGACAAATTAAGAGACAAAAATCACATAATCATTTCAATTGATGCAGAAAAGGCATTTGACAAAATCCAGCACCCTTTCCTGACAAAAACTCTTAACAAAGTGGGACTAGAGGGATCATACCTCAACATCATAAAAGCCTTATATGAAATTGAGTCTTGGCATCAAAACTTATTTTATAGAAATGGACAGGAATATTCCCTAATGCGAACAGATATTGAGCTAACTAATATAGTCCTCCACTGTCACAATAAGACCTTATTCCTTTGGGATCCCTGAAGGCCAGATTTTTTTGTTTTTGAAACATTTACTAAAAAGGAGGAAATCATTTTTTAAAATATATTTTATTGATTTTTTACAGAGAGGAAGGAAGAGGGATAGAGAGTTAGAAACATCAATAAGAGAGTAACAGTGATTAGTTGCCTCCTGCACATCTCCTACTGGGGATGTCCCCGCAACCAACGTACATGCCCTTGATGGGAATTGAACCTGGGACCCTTCAGTCCGCAGGCCAATGCTCTATCCACTGAGCCAAACCGGTTACTAGGAAATCATTTTTAAAATATATTTTTATTTATTTCAGAGAGGAAGGAAGAGGGAGTGAGAGAGAGAAATATCAATGATGAGAGAGAATAATTGATCAGTTGCCTCCTGCACATCCCATACTGGGGACTGAGCCCACAATCTGGGCATGCATGTGCCCTGACCAGGAATTGAACTGAGACCTCCTGGTTCATAGGTCAATGTTCAAACACTGAGCCACGTTGGCCTCGAAAAGAAATCATTTTTTATCTTGCAATATGTTGTCTTTTTAAGGTAAAAGTGTTAGAGTTTTCCACCTCCCCGAATCATGCCACTTCATCGGAACCACTATTCAATGTCAATATCAAGTGTCATGATTTTTATTAATATATGAAAAAGTATTTCTCCTGAAAACTATCCTTCCAATACCACTTTGTTTCCAATTTTCATCCTCTTTTTAAAATGTTCTCTCTTAAAATTTATGATTATATGGAACCCTGATTAAAGTATTGCATTTTATTACTGAATTGTGGCACTCAAAGCTCTGTTACATAGTCATAGATAAGACTAGTTTAGGTGTTTGTATTTATGTAACTTCGAAATGCCCAGTTTGGAAAAGAAATTGAAATAGAAGACAAAATAATTGTATTTTCCATTATTTATAACTTCAGTATCAGGTAAATTCATTAAGAATTACAATTTTAGCTCTGGCCAGTGTGGCCCAGTTGGTTGGAGTCTTATCCCATGCACCAAAAGGTCACAGGTTCAATTGCCAGTCAGGGCACATACCTAGATTGCGGGTTCGTGGGGGTGGGGGGGCAACCTCTCCACATGTCCTCTCTCTCTCCCTTCCTCTCTCTCTAAAATCAATGAAAAGCATATCCTCAGGTGAGGATAAAAATAATTATAATTTTATTATTTAATGATATTTAGCTTACATTGAGATTCCCTCTCCCTTCTACAGTTTTCTATAACCAGTAATTTTCATGATTATTATGAAGGATTTTCTTCTAAAAGAGTCATCATCTTTCCCTCATTTGAATGCATCTTACCACTGTAAGGTGAGTCTTAAAATTGAAATGGGAAGCATTTGTTTGTTTCCAGTGGTGTAAAATCAATGGTGTTTCTTCAATTAATTTTACATTTAGCTTGGATAAAATTACACAATAAATGATTTTTTCTGTCAGGGTGAGAACAGGTATTACTATATTTCTGGGAAGCACAGAGAAGTAAGTTGCACAAAATACAGTTAATAAATGATTGAACCGGAAAACAAATACAGTAAGTCCAATGGTGGTCTTCACCTTTAACTGCTCCACCAACAATATTTAATAACGTATTTAATTCATTGCTTCCATTAGCCTCGGTGCATATGTAATTATTACGTTACTCTTGCAAAGCCATCTTGCTTTGTTTGGAGGAAACAATATAAAAACATATCCACTTGCTGTACATGTATCAAGAGCATCTTACTTAGAATATGAAAGGGAAAATATCATTCCAATAATTTGTCTTTATGTTTATCAATGCTCTTTCTCACTCTTGGCATTTTGTCATCCAATTAATTCTGCTTTGAATCTCAAGATACTCTGACACATTAAAAAGTCCTTTTATTTTTGAGGGTAAAATTTTGATAGTTTCATGGTTTTTGTGATTTTTTTAAAGACATGTTTTTACTGATCAGAGCGGA
>NW_006297021.1:2588790-2595670 GCF_000327345.1 Myotis davidii | reverse complement strand
GATAAAGAAAGAGGGAGAGATAGAACCATCAGTGATGAGAGAGAATCATTGATTGGCGGCCTCCTGTACGCCCCTCCTGGGGATTGAGCCCACAACCCAGGCCTGTGCCCTGACCTGGAATCTATCCGGGGTGGACACTCAATCGCTGGGCCACCCCGAGAGGGCTGAGTTTTGTGATTTTTACTGCAATTCCTAAGCCCTTTATTTGATATGAAGAAAAGTTAACGCAAACACACAGAAAGAATTAAAATAACTATGTGTTACCAGAAATGGAATGCTGATTAATGTCAAGGAGTGCTAACTAACAGCTGTGCCCAGTCCGCTGCACACAATACAGTGAAGGTCACACAGCATAGGCACGACGCAGCCGTTTCATACATAAAACCATAAACCTAGAACATGGCTTCAAATTCCATACCTCGGGCGCGAGCGTTACACTTGAGTGAGAAAGCAGCTCTGCTGGCAGGTGCAAAGCTTTGCCGTGGAAGGCGGTGCACACAGGAGCAAACCAGGGGGGCTCTTCGCAAAGGCTCTAGGGCAGTGGCTCTCAACCTTAATGTTTCCTATTAATTTATTCATCTTACAAATAATGATTAAACTGAAATAAAATGGAAGGAAAATAACTCCACCCGAAGCAGGTTTCGGTAAACACATGAAGATGAAAATGAGGAAACAGTACTTTTCAGACAGAAAGCCTATCACGTGTTCAACATAGCAGATTAGCTAAGTGGTTACTGATGGCTCTTATCTGCTGATGACACATGAAAACCTGCTCACATCTCCTGCACGCATAATAAGAAACGCTCCGTTGTTATATTTAAAAACCTTTAAACGTAAGTCATAAAGAGGAAAACAGGAGATCGGAACTAAAAAGTTTTCTCAGGGCCACAAAGAGATGTCCCTCCACTGATACTGTTCACATGGATCTCGTTTTAAAAAATGTTATTGTTGGTGTGAACGACATCCATGCCGTAGAGGCCGTAAAAAGATGAGATTCATTTTCTAATGAAGACACTCCGATTTTAATTGTGACTTTGCAATTTTCTTCCTGGTATTTTCACTTGGACACTTTGAAATTAACGAGGCACACATTCTAATAGAAGTAGATGGCACTAATTGGTCAAAAATATTTTGTAAAATCTGGAGATAATTTGTTTTACAAATTCTCAAGGACTCTCTGAGATGATGTATTTATATGAGTTGAAAATAAAATTGTAAATAAAAATTTTCTTGATATAAGTAATTTTGAATAGACAAAGTAATGTTTCCTATTAATTGATTAATCTTACAAATAATTATTAAACATCATATACCATTCAAAGGGGAAAGACACATGAATAGCCTTATTCCTCATCCTAAAGAGTTCACAGGAAATAGATAGGGGAAGCCCAAAACTTAATTTATAATGTAATTATTACAACAATATAAATTACGGAAATATAATAATGTTTAATATTATGTGGGAGCACAGAAAAATAATTGGATATTTTTCATTTCTTGCCCCCTTTTTATCACTACCAGACCTGCTTTTGTTTTTTAAAGTTTTTTATTTATTGATTGATTTAGAGAGAGGAGAGAGACATAAATTTCTTTTTAAAAAAATGTATTTTATTGATTTTTCACAGAGAGGAAGGGAGAGGGATAGAGAGTTAGAAACATCGATGAGAGAGAAACATCGATCAGCTGCCACTTGCACACTCCCTATTGGGGATGTGCCCGCAACGAAGGTACATGCCCTTGGCCAGAATCGAACCTGCGACCTTTCAGTCTGCAGGTCAACGCTCTATCCACTGAGCCAAATCGGTTAGGGCGAGACATAACTTTCTTGTTCCCTTATTTATACATTGATGGGTTGATTTTTGTTTGTGTCCTGACCAGAGATAGAACCTGCAACCTTGGTATAGCAGGGTGACTCTAACCATTGAGAAACCCAGCCAGGGCCCAGACCTTGCCTTTTCTCTTCATGAAATGTATCAAATCATTGCAGTAAACATTTCTTTGTTCACTTGTCTTCCCTATTTTTCTACAGTACTAATCAGTAGGTCATACTAATGCTCAATTAAAGTATCAAACAAGTGATGTATTTTTAATACTATATTTATTTATTTCGTCCACAGAGCAAACACTAGGCTTCTGACACAGAGGCAGACTTCAAAGGCAGTAAATGTGTGGGTTTCCTGAGCTACATTTCCTCGTTCAGGGCAATGAGGTTTGGTACAGATCCCACCGGTGTAACTATTTGGCTCATTGCCCGAGCAGAGAAACCACGGAATTATAAATCTGGGGCTTTCTATTGTAATTGGTACACACCTGCCACCCACTTCTGATCTTCCTAACAACCACAAAATCTCTCCAAGAGAAGACAGAACAAGGGACGGGTTTAGAACCTTGGAATGTAAATGTGTAACTTTACAGGAACAAATCTCTAAAACCTCTGGCCTTCTCTACTTATTCGATTGTCCTTTAACTTTCCAACGCGTGTCACTTAATTCAGGTTTCTAATAATTTTTGCTCAGAAAGTCCCTGAGCATGAAAAAATAAAAATATCTACGTGGCTTCCCAACATAAAGGGAAGTGTTTCTAAGAAATGAAGAACAGCAATGGACATTATTGATAGACATGTTGTAACAAACCAAACCAACTGTATCCTTCACCTCCCTGTCTGATCCTATTTTTTGAAATATTCCCATTCAATTTTTTTTCTTTGGATTCTTTTCCCCATTAACTTGCTTTATATTTAAAGGATCCAAATGAAAATGAGGAAGTAATAACTAAATGTACTGATAACTTATTGTTATTTGTCCATTTTTATTTGTGACACATGGAATGAACATGTGTGTCTAGGAGCAGAGATAGAATAAAAGGACTGAAAAAGAATGATATGGAAGTCAAATATACCCTGTAAATATTTCATGGGATTTTCTATGCCAGTCTTGAAGGTCAATAAATGTCTGTACTGATATAGGTGGGTATTACCCTGTGGATATTGGGAAATCCTATATAATAAAGAGGTAATATGCAAATTGACCATCACTCCAACACACAAGATGGCCACCACAAGATGGCTGGCAGGGGAGGGCTGTTGGGGGGGGGGGCAGGCCTGCAGGGCAGGGTAGTTAGGGGTGTCCTGGCCAGCAGGGGAGGGAAGTTAGGGGCAATTGGGCTGGCAAGAAAGTGGTTAGGGGATGATCAGGCAGGCAGGCAGGTGAGTGATTGGGAGCCAGCAATTCTGGATTGTGAGAGGGATCCCAGATTGGAGAGGGTGCAAGCTCGCTTGAGGGACACACACCCCCCTGCATGAATTTTGTGCACTGGGCCTCTAGTATTTATATATCTTTAATATGTTTGTAAAAGGACCAGGGTGAGAGATATGGAAGAGGAAAGCATGAGTTGCAGTCTGGGGAAGCCACTCTGTTTTGTGAGGTTGTTTCTGGTTTCTCATTTGTGAAACTCTAGGGTTGGACTAGACCAGGGGTGGGCAAACTGTTTGACTCGAGGGCCACAATGGGTTCTTAAACTGGACCGGAGGCCGGAACAAAGCATGGATGGAGTGTTTGTGTGAACTAATACATGTTAACACTGCTGCTTGTGAAGGAGCGGAGGGGAGAGCAAGAGAACCCTCCGCTCTTTCGGCTCCACGGGCGGATAGAACAGCCGAACGGGCCGGATCCGGCCCGCGGGCCGTAGTTTGCCCACGGCTGGACTAGATGTTATTCATTGATATGTGAAATTACATGGTTAGACTAGACAAAATTGTGAGGTTGTGATAGATAATATTTAATATAATTTTCACTCAACAGTCTATACATTGTCTTGTTTTACGCACACATACACACACATACTCTTTAAGAAACAAAATCAGAAAAATAAACTCACTGAAATGATTAGAAGGTTTAGTAATAATCGGTAGGTAAAGAATATTGTTAATCTTTTCTCATATACACATTCCATATTTTAGAAAACAGATTGTAATTTTACATTGTCATTCGTTTTTCAAATTTGGAGCAAGAACAAGGGTTTGGCAATTAAATTTTCATTTACACTTTAACGCACCATGAGTTATTTTGTGGAGATTGAGTAGTTACACCTAACTACTCAAATAAGGAATTCCACATTACATAAACATGGGCATGTTGGAATATTTGATATTACAACTTGAAGTTATAGATTTACATGTAAAAGTATTATATTTCAAATGAGAATTGCCTTTGAATATTTTAAAGCACTTAATAAATATTAAATGATGATATCTTAAGATTCTGAAAGTTAACATATCCCTTTGTCAAATAAAATTCCATATGTGTTTGGATGAACCATTAAGCAGTGAAAAAGATACTGAGAATCTTCCCCGTACGTTCATCCTCTCTAGAACAGTGGTTCTCAACCTTGGCTGCACATTAGAATCACCTGGAAATCTTTTAAAAATCCTGATTTCTGGGCCTCATCCTCCGGAAATTCTGTGTCTTTGTTATGGGGTGGGGCCACAACATTAGTAACAAAGAAACAGAATTTCCGGAGGATGAGGCCCAGAAATCAGGATTTTAAAAAGATTCCCAGGTGATTCTAATGTGCAGCCAAGGTTGAGAACCACTGCTCTAGAAGATTAATTGTATGATGATTGCTGTGGCCTTGGCACAAACAGAACGAAAAATACAAAACACACTCAGGCAGGTGTACCCATACACAGGCAACCATCCACATGCACATACACCCAAATGGACAACAATTTAGGAACTGTTTCATTCGTTATATCTGAACCCGGTTTCATTTTTCTATGATAAACACTTTCATATGACTCAGAGAATCACCCCCAAGAAAATAACCGAAAGACAATCAGACAATCGGTCATAAACGGAATGCTAAGATGCCCCTAAGAGACTGCCCCCTGGTGGACAACCAGCCTGAAACCTGGAGACCGAATGGCACGGATTGAACTCCAGGGCCTAGGCCAGGGGTTCTCAACCTGTGGGTCACGACCCTTTGGGGGTCGAATGACCCTTTCACAGGGGGCGCCTCAGACCATGGGAAAACAAATATAATTACATATTGTTTTTGTGATTAATCACTATGCTTTCATTATGTTCAATTTGTAACAATGAAATTGGGGGTCACCACAACATGCGGAACTGTACTAACGGACCACAGCATTAGGAAGGTTGAGAACCACTGGCCTAGGCGATGCACAGACACAGTTGGCTTTGAGAAAGGGAGATTTGGGAGGGCATCCCTGACCTAAAAGGATGAGCCATTTAAAAGCAGAGACCGCCCCCCAAGCGGTTTGGCTCAGTGGATAGAGTGTCGGCCTGTGGACTCAAGGGTCCCAGGTTCGATTCCCGTCAAGGGCATGTACCTGGGTTGTGGGCACATTCCCAGTAGGGGTTGTGCAGGAGGCAGCTGATCGATGTTTCTCTCTCATCGATGTTTCTAACTCTCTATCCCTCTCCCTTCTTCTCTGTAAAAAATCAATAAAATATATTTAAAGAAAACAGAAACAGAAAAACAGAGACCTTCTCCAGCTGGCCCCAGAGGAAGACGGCAGAGCCATAAATGAGCCGGGGGCTTTGGCCAGAGGGCGGGTTTCCACTTGGGGCTGTACTGATAGAGGAGCCAGGTGGCGAGGATGCCAAAGCAGCCTCTAGTGCTGAGAATGGCTAGGGCTCACCGCCACCAGGAAATGAAATCTGCCCACAACCTGAAGGAACTCGAAAGTGAATTCCTCCCCATCGCCTCCAGGTGGAGCACAGACCTGGTCCTCCCACAGGACACTTCGCCCATGACCTTGAAGAGAGAGGGCAGCTAGCCTGTGCCTCCCCTCCTGAGATGCAGATCTGGGAGCTCATAACTGGGGGCAGCTTTCAGCTTCGAAGTTTGTGGTCACTTGTGATGCAGAAATAGAAAAATCATACAAAAGCAGAAGAAAAAAGCTAACTCTAACTCTTAAACATTTTATAGAGCAGTTAGTGTTTGTCAGATAACACGCTGCATCAAGTTTCCCAATCTGAACATGAAAAATAAAAATAATGGTATGGAACAAAATTATGGCTCTCACTGTATTTTTTCAGGTTTCTTTTGTATAATGCCAGCTTGTTTTATTTTTATCATTTCTTGATATGCTCAGGAAATTATATATTTTTTCCAGATTTTAAAAAATATCTTCCATTTTTATATCAAACTAGAGGCCTGGTACATGAAATTCATGCACAGGGCAGGAGGGTTGTGTGTCGGGGGGTCCCTTAGCCCAGCCTGCACCCTCCAATCTGGGACCCCTAGGACATCCCTCTTGCAATCCAGGACTGCTGGCTCCTCACTGCTCGCCTGCCTGCCTGCGTGATTGCCCCTAAACCTTCTGCCTGCCTGCCTGATCGCCCCTAACTTGTTCCCCTGCCAGCCTGATTACCCCTAACTGCCTTTGCCTCGGCCCCCAGCCAAAGTCGCAGTCTGGCCTCCCTCTGTGGGTGGCGACCTGGTGGATCAGGGGAAGGAGCTGCCCCCATTACCTGCTGCTGCTGCCACTGTTGGCCTGAGCCTGGGCCCTTTGCAGCCATTGCGGCTTTGTCCAGAAGGACGTCCAGAAGCTGTCTGCTCTAATTAGCATAGTACCCTTTTATTAGTATAGATGTTTTAAGACATTTCTATTGTGTTAATAGTATTTGAAAAATTTGGGGACTTGAATGAACACTAAAGGAAATTAGGATCTGAATATTTATGATTGTCAACACTGGTTCTAATTGATGTGTTGCAGTGTTATGATAGTATAGTAATATAATATTTAAATTAAAAAAAATCCTCACCAGAGGACATGCTCATTGCTTTTAAGGAGAGGAGAAGAGAAAGAGAGAGAGAGAGAGAGAGAGAGAGAGAGAGAGAGAGAGAGAGAGCG
>NW_006297021.1:2582071-2588566 GCF_000327345.1 Myotis davidii | reverse complement strand
AGAAGAGAAGAGAAGAGAAGAGAAGAGAAGAGAAGAGAAGAGAAGAGAAGAGAAGAGAAGAGAAGAGAAAAAAGAGAGGGAAATAAGAGAAGAGGAAAGGAAACATCCACCAGTTGCCTCCAGTGTGCACCCCCACTAGAGATCAAACCCACAGCCTTTCAGTGTACGGGATGATGCTCCAACCAACTGAGCCACACAGGCAGGCCAGGGCCAACAATACAATATTTTCCTGAAAGTAACCCTATAATGTTTCAGTTAAATTTCAACATGAAATAACACAATTAAAAAGATAATTTAAGGAATTCACTCCCTGAACATTTTCTGGCTAGGGTCAATGTATGTAACATCTTTATTGACCCAAAGGTATTTCTAAAGTTTTGCCATTGCCCAGTATCTATTAACATGAAAGAATTAAGAGTTTTTAAATGAATCAAATACATAAACAAGGTATACCATATCTATTACTAGTAAGAAGAAATGGTCTCACATTTTCTCAAAAGTAGTTTTAACCAATATTTTAAAATTTTCTTTAACATAATTTGTCAAGTTAAAGTAATACAACAACAAAAATACTAACTCAGAAAGTTATAATGTAAAATAGATACTATTTTAAAATATTTTCTGGCTTATTCAATATTTCATAAGTAAAATAATTTCTCTTGTAACAGTTCAAATATCTACTGATTATTCTGCAAACATTAGAGCAAATTGAGTAATTAAAGTACTCCCACATCCTTGCTGCTGTAAGTTTTAAAAAATGTGGAGAAAATAGTAAAGCAGTGTGCCAAATTTTTATCTCTTTAGATAAGAAAGAACAATGGGCTAATCACACAACTTTTAGTAAATTTATACTTAAACTATCTCAGCTTAGAAATTTAAATTCCACAAACAGAGTAGCATACTTCTTTTTCAAGCCAAGTCTCCTGCATTTGATCTCTCTGTTATTTAATATGCTGCACCTTAGTTGAGCTAAGCTACTATTCTGAAGCAAAATATTAAAAATTAGCACTGGGAAACTTTGAAAGTACTCTCTGCCAAATATTATTCTGCCCTGGTCATATTTAGGGCACTATCATTAGTGTTTTGCTGTAGTTTTATTTTAACTTTTTTTTTTTTACCTTAGTTATGACCTTGGGCATGAATAAGCTCATTAAAAATTAAATTGCTTATTATAGCCTGGCATCACTTTCCATTTCGATCAGAAAGCACAATAGGTTCTTTGAATGGATTTACCTATAAAATATTCTAGTGATGAGAACAGAAAAGACAAGTTTAGTGACTTTCATGCTGGAACAAAGGCTACAGAAATGCCATCAAGGGGGTGATAGAACCATGTTAAACGGCAAAAATAAACTACAGATTTGTGATTTTAAAATTTGGTTTTTTATTATGTTAAGTGAACCTCTCTTGAAAAGAAAGTCAATCTCAGCCCTACAAAATTATGTTCTGCCATTAAGCCTACGTAACTGCTGATGTTTAAGTTATCATCTCTCTCCTCCCTGCCCCAAACAGGAGAGTACTAAGAGCAACCCTTGCATAATTCCACTGAAAAAATAAAACAAAAAAACAACAAAAAAAACTGAAGTAGGGAGCATTAAAATGCTTTCTAAATTAGGCATTGGGATATGCTGAAAACTTTATTCTTTTTTTAAAATTTAGTTGCTGTTATTTCACGGTTTAAATTGTGTTATAACAATTTAGGTTGGTGTAGCTCCAATCCTAGAGTTAGAGTGTAATTTATAGGGTCCTACCTGTCAGCATATGCAGAGAGCAATAAAGAAAAAGCAGAGTGAATTATATCAGAGGTTTATAGCAATTATGTATGAACTCAAATATTCTAAAAACTTGTACTTGCATTGAGACTTCCTCATATTTACAGCCTAGAAATTCATTTGCATTTGAAATGAAAAGACTCTGCACTTGGGTTTCCATTGTATAGATGAGTATGAAAAGGGTTGGCAATAAAACATATTTATGTTTACGTCCTCTATCCTTTTAGGACCATATTAGTTTTTCTGGAATGACTATACACGTACAGTCCTAGATTTTCCTTTGCATTAAAATGAGTGTTTTTCTATTCTTTATTTCTAGGTAATTGTATTACCTTTTGTGTAAAGTTTTAATATATATATATATATTATACATATATATATACATATATATGTATTTATATATGTATGTATATATTACTTTTATGATACAATATAAGCAATTTGAAAACACTCCTCATTTTTTTATGATGTCTTACAATAAAAGACAGAAGAAAAAGGTAGACAGTTACAAGTATAGCTAGAGATGTAGATAGGGAATTTATCAACTTGTAGGGTGTTCATGATAATCAGTTTTTTATCTTGACATGTAGCTGTAACATTTTTCTCTTCTCATATTCTTGTTTATAGTTTATTTTGGCTATTACAAGTTTTCATTATTACAATTATTACTCTAACACACACACACACACACACACACATATAAAAAGCATTATTGCTTTTTACATACAGTTATATTGTCCCACAAGATAAATTAGCAATAGTTACATTTCTCTATCAAGAAGAATATATAATTCCTAGTTTGTTAACGTACTGATAAATTGATTTATAAAGCCATTTTTTAACAATTACAGTGAGATAAGATAAACATAATGGGTATAAAGTTCTCAATATTTTGTTGTTTCCAATACTCATATGATATCAATAAAGCAACATGTATTATTCCTTAACTAAGGTGTTTTTAAAATTATAATTGTTTTCTATACCATTTGTCCAGGTATCTACTAGAATCTATAATATTTTATTAAACTCTATAAATATACTTACTAGCCTATGCTATAACACCTTTCCTAAACATATAAATTAGTCCTTAGTCTTCTGTGTGTTTTAATTATGCTAAAATTTTAAGGAATTAAAGCAACTGGACCATGACCCATTTTTTCTCTCCTTCCCTGTGGGACATTCTCAGGAGGAAGGCAGGTGACCCAAGCTAATCTTCCTGAAAACCAGCTGGTAATTGGGCCTCTTGGCAAACAGACTAATTATATTGCTATGAGGAGCGTCTTTATCTATGGAATGCTTCTTAGCACAAGAGCTGCAGTTAGGATTGCTTTTGGAAAACAAACCTAGGATCTGTATACTTACGAGGCATTCTCCTTGGGAAATGTCATGTAGCTGCAACAGTATGATTCATAATACATTCTCTCTGGGTGTGATATATCTGATTAATCCTTTAGAGTTCTCATTTATTACACCAGGCCAAGGAGCTCATGTGAATATTTCCAATTAGTCCAAAGTGGTTCAGAGGAAAGTGTCTAAGGAATCTCTCCATTTTTAAGTTCAAAGTACTTGTAATTAAGGCTTGACAGAGCCACTTGCCACTAATATTGAAGTCTGGCTATTGGAATAGGAGACTGACTGGAACTGACCAGGAATTGACCTTGAGCCCCAAACATCTATGGGAAATAAGCCTAGCTCCCACGGCTTCCTTTGAGGCAAGCAAGGAAGATACTGAAAGAGAACATCCCGAAGGCAGACACGCTACCATCCCCAGGAACATTTCTGAACTTCGATCATGTTGAGTCTGCTCTGCAGCTTCAATTATTCCCCATTCTGAGTAAAAGTGCTAAGTGAAATAAGCCAGTCAGAGAAAGATAAATAACACGTGATCTCACTCATTTATGGAATATAATGAACAACATAAACTGAGGAACAAAAACAGATCCAGAGACAGAGAAGCATTGATCAGACCATCAAACCTCAGAGGGAAGGTAGGGGGGTAAGGACTTGTATGCTTACATATAAGCCTAACCAATGGACACAGACACCAAGGGGGAGTTGAGGGAATGGGGGGGAGGGAGGCAATGGGGGTATAAGGTATCTAATACCTTAATCAATAAAGAAAAGTGTATACTGAAGTTATTCTGTACTTGTTGGGCACGTCCTATTAATTCTTCTCTCTAAATCAAGATAAGCTACAAGATATGTCACTGGCAGTCGGACATCCCTCTCACAATCCAGGACCACTGGCTCCTAACCACTCAACACCTGCCTGCCTGATCACCCCTAACCACTCTGCCTGCAGCCTGATCACCCCCAAACGCCACCTTCCAATCTGATCACTCCTAACTGCCCCCTCCTGCTGGCCTGATCACCCCCAACTGTCCCCATGACAGCCTGCTTGGCCCCAACTGCCCCTAACTGCCTCTGCCTCAGCCTCACCAGCATGGCTTTGTCTGGAAGGACATCTGGAAGGTCTCCCAGGTTTCCCAGTCTAATTAGCACATTACCCTTTTATTAGTATAGATAACTTAATAAAACATGGCCCTATTCAGAAAGGCTGGGATGTAGTATAATGGATACTCTCATTGTACACCACTGGTTTTAGAGCGGAACCTTGGACAATGGTATTGTAAACAAAAAATCTTTAGTGAGTTGAACCTACATATACCATCAAAAATTAAGGAACAGTCAAGTAAAACCAGATCAGCAAATGGCATTTAGTGAGAGCTTGGTGCGCACAGAACAACAGTTTGAGAATGGAAGTCTCAGCATCCAAAATGAAATGAGGGTCAATGTCATGACATGACCTCACAGGACAGCTTGTAAAGTGAAAATGGGAAAGCGGTTTGGCCTTCACAATGATTGGTTATTACAATGGGTTTCCAGAGGGCAGGGGATTGGTTAAGACTAGAACCAGAGGCATGGATACAGGGAACCACTGACAGCTGTCAGAGAGGAGAAGAGAGGGTAGAGCTGGATGAAAGAAGGTGAGGGGGTTAGCCAAGAACAGATATGCATAACCCAGGGACACAGATCATAGTGTAGGGATGCCCCAGGGAAGGGGTCGGGCTGGGTGGAGGTAGGCAAAAGTCAGGGCGGGGAGCATCTATATTAGTGTCAACAGTAAAAATAAAGTTAAAGAAAAAGGGAAAACATGCTCTACCACTTTAGCTAGATGATTAATTAGCTTTAATCATTATCAGAGGCACTGACAAAAAAATAAGCTGTTTCCCTTATGTTCATGAAATAAGCTAGATTTAGTTTTGCTTACATGGCGTAAGTGGCTTTGTCTGTTCAGAGAACTTTCCAGTTTGGTGTCCATTATGTATTTTACCTCAAAGGGATCTAAAATCCCTACAAAAACCTTGCCCTATAAGCCCTTTATCTGTAACTGCATCGATCAGAATAGAAAAAAGAAAAGCAGCTGCCTAAATTTCCATTGTTAGAATGGATGATTACATAATGATCATATCACAAAATACAACATAGCTGTAAAAATTAATTAAATAAAGCTGGATGCATAAATGTGACTGATTCTAAAAAATGTACTATAAATTTTAAAAATTAAGTCATGTAGAATATTGAACAGCATTTAGATAAAAAAAGAGAGATGATAGATAAGTAGATAGATGATACACAAATCGATACATAATAGATATATAGATAGATAGGTGGTAGAACCCTAACATATATAAAAAATATTAAGAACTTATGGTTATGATTACCTCCAAAGGAAAGAAAACATGATATCGAAGGACTATGAAGGTCCAACTAGTATTCTATTTCTTTTTTAAAAAAATTTATTGATTGATTTGAGAGAGGGGAGAGATAGAAACATTTATTTGTTGTTCTACTTATTTATGCACTCATGAGTTGATTATTGTATGTGCCCTGACTGGGATCAAACCAACAACCTTGACATATTGGAACCATACTCTAACCAACTGAGCTATCTGGCCATGGCCTGGTGTTCTATTTCTTAATCTGAGAGTGGAGAACACTGATGCTCATTTTATTAATATTCTTTAAACTGTATTTTTCTGTGCATGCAATATATATATATGTATATATATACATATATATATATTCATATCCTATATAATAAAAGTTTAATATGCTAAGTGTCCAGTTGACTGGTCAGCCATTCAACCAATCAAAGTGCAATATGCTAATGACATGCTAAGGCCATCAACTGCTCACTATGACATGCACTTACCACCAGAAGGCAGATGCTCCAACCGGTAGGTTAGCTTGCTGGTAGGGTCCAGATTATTGGTGAGCGAGATGGGCCGGACATGCCCTGGAGCCCTCCTGTGGCCCCTCCCAGACTGGCCAACCTCCTGCATCCATCCCCGGCCCAGATCTAGCAATTTTTAAATTTAAAGTAATTTTATGCCTGTTATATTTTTCTTCTCATGTTTTTGACCCACGTTTTTATTTTTTTCTTGTCCGTGTTAAACTCAATCATTATTGTCACTCTTCAACTAAGTTTAAAAACTTAATGTCTTTTACGTTTGCCTAGTGTTCCCAAACACCAATGTCTTGCATTTATATTTGTAACATAAAGTTTTCTTTCCTCCAGGTATGTTCTGCGTTTTCTAAGATCTCAGATGCCCGGAGACTCTCTCTTCAGCACTCATGCATTTAAACGATAGCGTCAAGTGCTTCAGTTCAGCAGCTGAAGGGCAGTGCCTCATTCCCTCCTTCCATTCAGGGTGATCGT
>NW_006297021.1:2571076-2582039 GCF_000327345.1 Myotis davidii | reverse complement strand
CTCTTTCCTTTTACGAGGTCTATTTTTATTTCCTTTCCGGGAGATTGCACTGATTTTCTTAAATTTCCCCAGCAGGCGTCGTGGGTAAGTGATCGCTTCTCTTTCCTTGTTGGAGCTTTATGGGCCAGACATTGCGTGAGTGTCAGACAGGACGGTGAGTCCTGCAGGGCACCTCCTAGTTGTGAGCAGCTGTGGTGGGCAGACTCCTGGTCTCCTGGCAGCAGTTCAGCCAGGCAGCCTCTCTCTTCTCTGCCTTCGGGAGCTGGCTTGTCAGCCTACCAGAGCAACGCACAAGTTTTAGAAGTTCGGCCCCAAAAACCACTCTTGGAGTCAGTGGCTACAAGTCCTGACAATCTGTCCTAGGAAAGACAACTGTGAGCCTAGATTGTTCAAGAACAAATCAATTTCTGCCTACCCTATCTTGTTTACGCCTTCACTCCCTGGATGACCTGTGTCTCAGGTACTGTTTTGTGGGGTGACACAAACTATGAAACATATTGTTTACCCAGATGTCTGAAATGTTGTACTTGATACTGTTTGTATAAATGCACACTCTCCTTTTCCTTCTCATTATTTTTCTCTTCAATGTCTACCATCAGAGAGAAATAAGCCCTTCTAATTCAACCTTTATATCAATTATTTTTCCAATAATTTGTTTCTAACTAAGCTTTCTTAAAAATTTCAGGGTGGGGGGAATTCTGGGATAGTTTCTCACCTCAGTTTTCCAACTCACTAATTTTCACTCTGCCTGTAGCTCGTGAGAAATTTAATTTAAAAATGAGCCTTGAATCGCTGATGTAAGGTCTGACAAAATGTAATTTGTATTGTTAACATTGCATGAAAAATAATCATTTGTCACAAAGAAAAATCATGTGATTTAATGTATTCTTTGTCAAAAAGAAAATTATCGTGTCTCAATCTCTTAGGCCACTTAGAGATATTAGACTTGTATAAGCACTATAAATTTTTTTCATATCTTCATTTATTATAAAGATTTCTGATTTTTCTCACCTATTCCATTATGTTCTTCAAACATTTAGGCTCACATATATATACACACACATATGAGCACTTATATATTAATTTTAGTAGTACTGGTTTAAAACCTTGATATTTTTCTTGATCATAGTTTTTTTTGTTTGTTTGTTTTTCTGGACTACAAATCATTCTAAAACATTATACTTGAATCACTTTCCCCCAGGAGGTATGAACTAAAATTATAGGCACATGCTTGAAAACATACCTCTCTATTGATCCAAATCAGTAAAAGGCTTCATGTATTTTATTCTGTACTTTTTACATTTTCCAGTTTTGCACATCCTTGCACTGCTAATCTTAGAGATCTACTTGGAAACAAATGGACAGAAATCTCCTTTAAAGCTCTGGGAAGGAGTGGGAAGGAGTGGCAAGGAGATTCATGAGGAGGCAGAGAGAAGGGATCACACCCTTTGCCCCGTGGCTTTTGAGCACGTTGCTTATGAATACTTATTCTTACTGTGAATACGCTGCTGATTATACCAGCGGCCTCGGCCATAACCTCTGGACTTCTCTATTTGTCATCTAAATTATGGAGATAATAATACTTGCCTGCTTCACAGGGGTGTGAGGGAAGGAGTTATATTCTTATTTATGAAATGAAGAAAATATATAGTCATAAAATTAAAACTATTTTGCCTATTTTTAGCTTTCCTTAAATGTTCAAATTATTTAAAGAATAATTATGTAGAATAACTTTGTTCTGTGCTTTGTATATCTCAGCCATGAGTATTTTTTTTTCAAAAGATGGTCAGTTTCTATATTTACTAGCATTAATCTTAATTTTAAAACTTTTACACTAAATTATTCATATGTTCATTTAAGTTTGTTGACTTCTGTGTGTCAGAAAGCAAACAAATCATATTAATTATGTTTTGGAAAAGCTTAATTTGATAGGGAATTATTATTACACAGTGCAGTATATTTCAGGATTTACAGCTTTTCAAACCAAAGATATGTTCTTATTTGTTATCATAATTGCTTCACTTTAAGTATTTAAATACCCTAGTCATTATTTATTGGCTAAAAGTGGCGATATTTTGATCGGCCATCTTAACATGAAATTGACTTTCAATTTACGGTGACACCTCAGCTTATTACCTGAGAGGTAGTTTCACCTTCAATCAGTACTCACACTTAATTCACCTCTGTAATCCATCATGCGCATCACTCTTCACAGGAATTCAATACATGTAATTTGAATAAACTAATTTATGGGAGCAGATAAGAAATGTCAGGACACTTGTTGTTTTGTCAACTCAAATGGAAAAAGTTCCAATTTGATTGATGCAAATACCTGATTGAAGTAGTTATTTCCATTTATATGCTAGCAATTACATGATTTAGTGTTAGATAGCTATCTAATTGCATTTTTCTCTGTTACTTTCTTTTATTGCATTTCTGAATCATAGGTCAGGCTATCATCTATTTCTATTCAGTGTAGATTTTGATTAAACTCCTTGGTATCATGGATTTAGATTATCTTCATTTTTTTTACTAAAATCTTCCAAGGGCATGTTTTAAACCTGATACGAATCCCCAGTGAATTCTCACAACTCTACCATGTAAAATGGCAACACAAATCAAGATTTAAAAGATTTAGCACATGTTTACGGCTGCACTTAACAGCATCCTGGAATGAGCAGCTTGACACTGAACATCCCAGCACAGTGTGCATGGGATGAATACAGAATATCATGTGTAACTCTTTCTGCTCCAAATCACTTGCACGGTCTCCAATGAAACCTGTGGTCATAAGGGCATCTTTGTAATTCATAGGTCAAGAGCTGTCATTTGGCATTCATTTAAAAAAGAGATTCTACTTAGATTGGGCCAGTTTTGTACTTGGTCATGTGCAGACAAAAGAATAGATCAGATGGGATTTAAGCTAAGAAATCCAGAATGCCCCAGTTTTCCACCTTTCCTTTCATTCATACGGAGCACACCATTCCATGAATTCAAATTCTCCATTGTGGTTTGAGCAAAGATGAAAGCACAAGTTAGCTACAGGGGACAGTAATTAGTTTGTATAGATGCATGTACAGAGTATGTTACGTATGAGAAAGTGAACACAGGGATAATCTTTGTTGTTGCAAGTTTTCTATGCAACTCGAGAAATGCTCCAAAAAGAAGGACTCTCAAGTTAATTTCTATTGAAAACCTGCAACAAGAATCTGTCTTCTGTATTTTAGAGTTAATAATGAGGTTCAACTCAAAATATGTCCCACACGCATTTCCCACTCGTTTGAGAAATGTTCTTCATTCTCTTTAGGATATTTCCTTTCAAATCTACCCTCTGAGGTCCATCCTCTCTTTTTCTTTCTCTTTTCCTTCCTTCCTTCTTTTCTTTTCTTTTCTTTTCTTTTCTTTTCTCTTCTTTTCTTTTCTCTTCTCTTCTTTTCTTTTCCTTTCTTTTCTTTCTTTTCTTGTCTTCTTTTCTTTCTGTGTTTATTTATGCATTGATTTTACAGAGCAGTGGATTTAGCAATACTAAATTGTTGGTGGTTAGGTGGCCAAAGAGAAAGACTATGATGACTGTGGGGTCATTCCTTAATACACTCATCAAACACTTAGTGAGGTTAATTTTGGCAAATAAGGAGAAAAAAAGAATGGAGGGAGGAGGGAGAGATGTTTGACACTCACATTCTTTCTGTTGTTGGTCGCAGCGGTTGCCTGCATCATCGTCCAGCCTGGACAGAAGCTCAGGTTTGGGTTCATCACCCAGGCATCCGGGGACTGTGCATGAGGAAAATGGAAGGGGTGCCTATTGTCTATGCTGTTTTGTATCAGCATGGCTTGTAGCCATCTACGTGACTCCTTACTTGTTTAACATGGGCAATATCTTCATGATCAATGATACTTTTTGGAATTTCAAAGTAATGCTTATTTCTATACCCATTACTTTTGAAGTACCTTAATTCTCCATTTTTTCCCTAGATTTCATATTTTAGATGTAAGAAAGAGAAATAAGATCAGTGTATTGATAGATAGATAAATAGATAGTAAAAAAGGAAGGAAGGAAGGAAGGAAGGAAGGAAGGAAGGAAGGAAGGAAGGAAGGAAGGGAGAAAGGAGAAGGAAGGAAGGAAGGAAGGAAGGAAGGAAGGGAGAAAGGAAGGAAGGAAGGAAGGGAGAAAGGAAGGAAGGAAGGAAGGGAGAAAGGAAGGAAAGAATATATTCAGGAAACATAAGCATATTATGTCAAAAACTTTTAGATACTTATTGTAATTATATTAATGTTTCTAGACTTTCATACTACATTCTAAAGGAAGTTATCTTCATGAATTCCCCATAAGTAAGAATATTATCTCCCATATTCATATACTTCCTGATATTGCCCCAAAATTTGAGCATGTTTTCCACTTTCCATGAAATCATCAAAAGAACAGATTCAGAGGTTTCAGCTTTTTGAACTGATTTTTAAAGTTTATCTATTATAATTGTGACTTGTATCACATAGACTCTTGAGAATGACATTAACTGTTCAAAAACTGACCTCATCACGCAATAGTATCTTTGGCAGAACAATACACTTTACAAAACTTGTTTTTTATTTTCTACCATATAGAGCAATTTTTTTTTTACAAGAACAGCGTCTCATACCACAGAAATAAGCACCCCCAGCTGAAATGCTGGTGAGCACTTGCAATTTCAAATCAAAATCCATTGACTTAGCTAACCTTTCAAGGACAAAAACTTTTCTAACGACCTCTGCAAAAAGGAAAAAAATGAATCTTTACAAAAAGTATTAGTGTCTCGGAAGAACTTTTCCCCTCAGACCTTGGAGAAATGTTTCATCTAGATTCAGAAGCAGCACAGGGATTCTTTTAACTACGATAATACATTCAGATGCCTTGAAGATTAGGCCAAGTTTTTCTCCAGTTCAATGTTCACTCTTGCATGACCAATGACATTTTTGATTGATTGTCAGATAGAAATACTACTTTACACCTTAATATGGACTATCTTTTAGATATGAAAAATAATTTTATGACTAAGTTGGTGTGAATTTCTATTAAAATAATTTCATGTGTGTAATACTCTTTCAAGGACTAATAAAGTTAAGCTATTCATTTATTTAAAAATCTATGTGTCTATATATTGTTCCCTCTAAAAAGATAATGTGGCCCTAGCCAGTTTGCTCAGCGGATAGATCCTTGGACTGTGGATCAAAGGGTCCTGGGTTTGATTCCAGTCTAGGGCACATACCTAGGTTGCAGGCCCCTCTGGCCTGGGCCCTGGTTGGAGCTGGTGCAGGAGGCAACCAATCGATGTGTTTCTCTTACATCACCATTCCTAAGATTTGGAAACAGTCTGAGTGTCCATCAGCAGATGAGTGGATAAAAACACTGGTATGTTTACATGATGGAATACTACACAGCTCTAAAAGAGAGCTGAAATGGCATGGGGAGACCTGGAGAGTATTATGCAATGTGAAATAAGATAATCAGAGAATGATTAGTATCACATGATCTCACTCACATGTTGAATCTAATGAACAAAATAGATCCAGAGACATAGAAACATGGAACAAACTGTAGAATCTCAGAGGGAAGGCAGGGGGGGGTGGGTGGAAAGAGATCAAACAAAGAACTTGTATGCATATGTGCATAACCCATGGACACAGACAATAGGGTGGGATGGGGGGTGGGCAGTGCTAGAAGAGGTCAATGGGGGAAAAAGTGGGACATGTGTAATACTTTCAATAATAAAGATTTAAAATAAATTAAAAATAAAATTTAAGATCATTAAACATTTTTTTTTTAAAAAGACATGTCAGATCACATAACTCCTCCGATTAGCATCAGCCAATAGTTCCTTCTTTCACACGTAGCAAAAGCCCAAGTCCTCACAATGGCCTGTGAGCTGCCCAGATCCCTGTCTAGTTACCTCTGAGTCCTCTCTTCCTCTCGATTTCCCTCAATCACACCACTACACCTACAAGGACTTCCCTGCTCTCCCTCCAACACCCGGGCATAACACTGCCTTAGGGTTGCTCCCGCTTCTTCCATATTCCTCATGGTTCATTTCACTCCCTCACCTTCCTCAAGGTCAGGGTCAAGCATTATCTTACTAGGAGTGACCCTCACCTTCTCTAAGCTCAATCTCCACCCTCCCCACCCCCAGCAATCCATATTCTCCCTCCTCTGCTGTATGACTGTCCACGGAAATTTATTATATTCTAACATACTATAAAATTTATCCAAATGTAATTAAATTAATTGAAATATAATTCAATTTACTAAATTGTTTGTATGAATAAAGTTATTCACTTTATTTTAGTATTTAGTGTCCATCCAGTTGCTGAGATCAAGAACTGTCATCACATTTCACATACATTAGGGCAGGACCCCCAGCCACAGGTGGACATCTTGGAGAAAGCCTGCAGGTAGCAAGAGGAGACATGCCCAAGAATGACTGGAGCAGCATTCTTCACACACACACACACACACACACACACACACACGCACACGCACACGCACACACAACCAAAAGCATGGAAAAACTAAAACAAGTGAGAGTCTGAACCAACTGCGATCTATCAGTCAATCATGCAAGATGATATAGAAAAGTGAATGAAGTACATGCCATGAAAAAATACAGGTAACGCTCAGTAATATAACTTACATTCTTAAATACAAGAGATGCTTGATTGTTCAATAGTACAAACTTTTCCTCAACTTCCAACTTCAATTTTGCAGAATCCATCAATGGTTTATGAATATGCTCAGCGACACTGATTGGAACACGAAATCAGGTAACAATTGTATTAAAAATATTTTGTTAAGTAAGATCTGCTTTATTCGGTCAGAGAAAACTAATATATTACCTAAGCTCTGCAGCCCCTTAATTCCTCTCTGCACTCAGAGGCGATCTACAAGGACAAGAGCTCATGCCACAAAGGTCAGGGCACTGGGACACGGTAACCGATTGTTCTAAGGACAAAGGGCAGGAGATTGTCAGACACATTTTCATGGACCTGAAGGTATGCAAGTGGCATTGAGCCATCACGGAGTACTGACTCCCCAGTGACAGATAAATCTGTGTGACTTTTAAAACACACTGTGTGTGGTGCGTGTATGTGTTTGATAGTTTGATAGGTGGAGTTTCCTTGTGTTTGTTTACAGGGCATACTGCTTGAGCATACAGCCACACACATCTGGGCAGCTGCGCTCTATAAAGATAATTAAATCCAAGGAGTGGTAGAATGAAAAGGGATGCTTTTTCAGGGCTTGTGTTCCATCCCTTTGAATAAAGAGGGAGGTGAATTCCACAGGCAAAAGAACCAATAAACATAGTCAGGATCTTTTTTGGTCCTATTCAAGTTGATCTAAGCACACAGTTAAGCTAATTCAATATCTATTTTTTGTTTGGTCCTGTGGTGACCTCAGAGAAACTCAAAAAGTGGCTAAATGAGAGGAAGCAAGCTAATGTCACTGCCTTCTTGGGAAAGAGCAGTATTTATTGTGAAATTTGATGGGATAGAGAAAGTCAGTGGTAAATTATTCAAGATAATTATAATCTTAAGGCATCCATAAGTAATTTTTTTTTTTAAATACTAGCCTGAGCTGAGTATCAGAATTTGGTTAATGTTGTGCTTGGGGTTGATTATCTTGCTGGTAAGTATAAATAACAATTACAGTAGTTTTGTTATTAGGTGTATTTTTTCACTTTTAAGCCATCATTCAATAGGCCTACCACACTGAGACCATACATTCAATGATGTAATTTAACTAATCTATCTTTTAGCACACCATGTTGTTAGTCAATAGAAAACTACTTTACATGAAGTCATTGGTGGAATATAGCTTCAGGCAAATTACAAGGTATCTATAACAAATCAGATTTCTGAGAGCTATACTTTAATTTGTCCTAAAATTCTGCTCTGAAATTTCCAATTAACTCTTCTGTCTGACCTCTACCTCATGAGGTGTAAGGAGGAAAGCCCTCAAGGCAATGGTTAATTGGATACACATTTTCTAAGTTGGAAGTTTGAAGAAGTACTTTTAGGACTACTTCCTTGGAAGTTGACATCAATATATAACAAAAGCATTTTAGTCTAATTTCTGTGTTTCATGGTATAAATAGCTGACCTTCTTTATAGTTTTCTCTTTGAAAAAATTGATAGCTGATTTTTAGAAATATATTATTTCAATTAAGAAACATTATTAATGTTTTTTTCTCCTGGTTTAGAAAATAAATTTGTATCAAAGAGGCAGGAGAGGCTAGAAAGTCAACTTTGTTGTTAATTTATCTCAGGGCTTTTATTCCAATGTTTTTAGAAAAATGTTGAAATAAAGAAGGTGTCATTCATACAATTGTTAATCAGTATATTGGTTTCATTGTGACAAATAATGTGGTTAATGATTTCACAGAAATGATGGCATAATGATTGTATGCTTTGATATAGCTTCTAATCATCCATATATAGATACAGATATAGATAGACATAGATATAGATATAGATATACAGATATAGCTTCAGGGAAATTACAAGGAATATATATATCAAGACACAGAATCAATATATTCATAGAACAGGAAAAGAAGGAATACATAAGGTGGTGATTGAACCTGAGCATTGAGCTTACTGTGCAATAAGGCAGGAAAGTGTGGTAGTGGTTGGATTTTAAAAGGGTAAAGAGAAACTGCAAGGGTTCCTGATAAATTTGGTACCAAGATGGTCTCAAGTGATGAAGCTGTGATGTGGCTGCATCAGCTCCCAGCAAGTAGCCTACAGTTCCTGAATTCTGAGCCTGAGGAGAAACGACAATGCAGAGCTGATTAGAGCTGTCACAGAGATTCTACCTATAACATATAACTGTCACCAGAAAGCTGGCAAAGTGTCATGTGCCAGGAAGGTAGTTGTGCATAAGAAAAGTGATCTCATTATCCCTGTGTAAGAAGACATGAGCACTCAAGGACAAAATGAGAAAAATAAAATAAAAGTGAACAAAAAGTAAATGCCTCCTATTTCAAATTCTATATGATAAAAGGCTAATATGCAAATTGTCCCCTCAGGAGTTCCACCGGGAGACCTGGAATTCGATCACTCGCTATGACATGCACTGACCACTGGGGGCATGGAGCATGGCAGGCACCTGGTGGTGGTGGTGGGGTGCTGAGGGAGCGAGAGAAGGAGGAGGCAGGGAGGCGCGGAACCTGATGGGCCCTGAACACTGGCCAGGCCTAGGGACCCTACCTGTACATGAATTTTGTGCACCAGGCCTCTAGTGAGTATATAAAATAGAATTGAAAGTAAAAATTGAAATCTAATTGTATAAAAGTAAAAAATTATAACAAATCACTCACATATTTTTGCTCATAATTATAAAGAAAATTCTAGCAAGTATTGAAAATTTATTTTCAAGAAAATACATGAAAAATAACAGCTATAAAAATGAAGAAATGATGAAAAAATAACATGACCAAATGAAGCAAGTTACTTGAATATGAAAGTGAACCAATTCGATTTCTTCCCAATGAAAAATGCAGCCTTTAACTTTAAAAAAATGCATAAAATAAACTCTAGGTGGTATAAAAATAGTACATTGGAATACAAAATTGAGAATAATTACACAGAATTATACATCAAAGATTTTTAATAAAAATAAAAAAGCAGGTAAGTGAAAGAAGAATAAATTCAGAAGCTAATATTTTTTCCTGAGAAGTTTGAGGACAGAGAATGAAGAAAATGACAAGTGATTTTTCAGAGTTAAAACTTCATATTTCTAACATAAGTATATTTCTTAGAAAGGCATTATGTTGAAATAGTACTTGGTACATTAATAGGGTAAAAATCATACATGGGCAGTCACATATTGAGAAACTGAATACTAGGGAAAATAAGCATTTTTTAAACAAATATCAGAAAAAAGAAGTACATGAACCAGTGTAATGATTACTAGGCTTAGAACAATGTGTCTACTGCAGAAATTAATGATGGCAGATAATGGAGCTATATATGAAAGTAAGGAGAAAATGGATTTCTGTGTAGAAGCAATTACCTTGCTAAACAGTCACTCAGGAGATACAAGAAGCTTACATTTCCCTCCACAGTGAAAAAGCTGGGAGGGAATTATTTCCTCTACCTGGCACCTTGAACAAGTAAAATTCCAAGTTCCAATGCCTCTCAGGAAATTAGATATCAGGGAATGAAATACAATTATCTCTCAGAGATGGAAATAAACAGGGTGAGTCCTACAGCTGTTCTAGCCACATCAAGGTAATGATTGCACAGAAATGATGGCATCATAATTGTATGCTTTGATGTAGCTCCTACTCCAAACATACCAATTTAAGTGAAGATAATTAATAAATATATATATATTTAAATACATATTTTTATATATATTTTATAAAGATATATACACTGAATGGCCAGATTATTATGACCACCTGATGTTTGTAGGCAAATTAGCTATAATTTCGCACTGAAGTTGCTAGAGGCCCAGATTCTTATAAACATCTGAATAGCACAACATACGTAAGTATCATTGCTGATCAAGTTTATCTTATCATGTTGATGGTGCATTGTCTTGTTGGAAGAAGCCATCTCCATTGGGATATGCCTTGCCACAGTGCTCGTATTGTGCAGGAGTGGTTTCAAGAACATGAGGGAGACTTTATCTTGCTTAGGTGGCCCCCACAATCACCAGATCTCCATCCAATTGAACATTGGTGGGACGAAGTTAAAAGAGCCATCAGGCAGCTGGTTCCACAACCATCAATTCTCACAGAATTGGACAGTGCTATTCATCAGGCATGGTGTCAGATTCCTCGCATCACCTTTCAACATCTCGTGGACTCAATGCCAAGAAGAATCACCGCAGTATTGAAGGCAAAAGGTGGCCCAACGAAGTATTGATGGGGTGGTCATAATAATCTGGCGACTCAGTGTATATATATCCCACGTTCAAAGGCTGTTG
>NW_006297021.1:2570043-2571019 GCF_000327345.1 Myotis davidii | reverse complement strand
TGGAAAATGGAACAGAATACTAAGAAAAACCCCTATACTGAATACTGCCTTAATCTGACCTAAGAATGCTCATGGTCAAGACACCTAATAATGAAGTTATTTCCAAAGGGAACTAGCATACAAAGCTCAAAAATCCATACAGGAATACAAAAAACAATCTATATAAAAATATCTTAATACTTACAAGAGGCTGATGTATTTATAGAGATTTTATCTATGTTATAAATGTGCTAAACTATTTACAATTGATTTATAAAATACACTTCAATAAACGAGAGGGAAAAGTTATCTATTTTGTCTCATGAAATCTTGGTACATTCTATATAATAAAAGGCTAATATGCAAATCGACCGAATAGCAGAACAATCGGTTGCTATGACACACACTGACCACCAGGGGGCAGATGCTCAATGCAGGAACTGTTCTCTGGTGGTCAATGGGCTCCCACAGCGGGAGCACCGCTCAGCCAGAAGCTGGGCTCATGGCTGGCTAACGCAGCAGTGGTGGTGGGAGCCTCTCCCGCCTTTGCAGCAGTGCTAAGGATGTTCATCCCCTGTGGGCTCCCAGACTGCGAGAGGGTGCAGTCTGGGCTCAGGGACCCCCCTCTCCGAGTGCACAAATTTTGTGCACCGGCCTCTAGTTTCAGATAATTGAGAAAATGTTAATATTTAATGGAACATTTTAATAGTAAGAAAAACAACAGTTTTTAACTGTCTAAAATCTCCTCATTATTTTTCCAATGGTTTTTATTCTTGGGATTCTCTTTGTTTTTGGTACTGCTTTAGAGCTTTAAAAAATGGAATGAAATACTCCTCACTTCAGCAACATATACACATTTATTTTCCTTAAAAGGCTAGACACACACACACACACGCACACACACTCACCCACAGAGGTGTCGCTTATTATGAAAGTATTAATAGCTATTATTTCATCAATGGTGAATTATCTTTCACACATTATTCAAGTAAAATTT
>NW_006297021.1:2563586-2570025 GCF_000327345.1 Myotis davidii | reverse complement strand
ACTCTTTCTTTTGTTAAGTAATCAGAGTGACATTCATGGATGACTGGAAATATTTGAAGTGATATCTTCTATATTTGAAAATTAACTTTTCATGTTGACAATGTAAGCTTAGTGTGCCAGACTGCTTTAATTATAAAGACTTCCAACAATGAGTCTGCTCAGTGTGGGCTCGTGATTTCCCTCTATCTCAATCCATATTCATGAGCATAGCGTAGGAGAGATTTTCAATAGGAAAGAGAAGGTTAAGAACAGTGAGGATACATAAATGTTTAAAATAGTATTACCACACTAAAAATTGAATTCAAAATTTTGTGAAAGTCTTCTGAAGCATAATTTGTTTTATGGATGGCTTGGCATTCAGTGATATTATTCTAATTAAACAAAAAAATGTTTGAAAGGCCTTACAAAAATATACTTAACAATGGTTATCTTTGTGTGTAGATATTGGGGCTTGAAAACTAACACAAATGAAGTTATGGAATAATTGACAAACTTAAACGATACCATAAGCAAAAAATGTTTTATAATTTTTTACCCTAAAGGGCTCTTATAATTTGCTAGATTTATTCCTAGATACAGCATATTTTTTATTTCTGTTGTAAAATATAGTGATGTTGACAAGCAATTAAAGAATTCTTTGGAAATGTTAGAATATAAATAATTGATTATTAATATGTATATATTTATTACTAAACTCTGAAATAATGTACCTATACATTCCTCACAATTTTGTTTCTATTACCATAATTTTGTATACTTTTAAATTCTTAAATATGCCTGCTTACAACATTTATTTTGGAATGTTCAAACAAATTGCATTCCAGGTATGACTCAAAAGTGGAGGTAATATCTGTTTTACATGTTTCTGTGTTCATTTGCTAACACTTTCATATTTTTCTGTTATGTCCATAAGTGACTTTGGCCTATAATTTTTCTGTGTTTTAATGTTTTTATCTGGTTTGATGCTCATCGATATACTAACTTCAGAACATTGGCTGGGATACACTTCTTCTTCAACCTGTGGGATAGATTCTATAAAAGCGGCATCGTGTGCTACTTGAATGAGTGGTAGAGTTAGTCCTTACAATTGTTTGGGGCTGTTAATTTTTTTGTGAAAAGATTTTGAATAGGATTTTAATTTCTGTAATAATTACACAACTATTCTGCTTTTGTATTTCACTCGAGTCAAATTGGTTAAGTATTTTTCTATTTTTTCTACTTAAGCCTTTATATTTCTTTTCATCAAACACTTTTTAAGACTTTAATCCTTTTAAATCCATTATAACATCTCCTAAATTATTGAAAACACATTTCTTGGGCCTTATCTACTTTTTTTTTAATCTTGAAGGTTTTTTCAGTATTTTCTTAGTTTTCCCAAAAGAAAATCTGTACTTTTTTTCTGATGTTTTCACTAATTTTAATTCAACATTATTATTTTCCCCTTTTAATTTCTTCAGTCTTCTCCTACTGTTCTGTTTTCTATCATTTTTTAAAAATGGGATGATCAGATAATTAATTTTTTCTTTCTTTCTTCTTACATATTTCTTGAATGTTTATTTTACACCCTGCTTTACATTTTTCTCATTAATATTGTTTAAGCTCACTCTACTGCAACTATTTAAGCATTCTTATTTGATTTTTAATTGAGGCAAAATTTTATAAAGCAAAGTGCACATCATTAAGGTATTCCTTGGTGAATATTTGGAAATACATATACCACATAACCATCACAACCCCCATTCCCCAAGTGAAGGATGTTACTATTTATTTTGGAGCTAATATCCAAGGGATCATATATGTTCTTTTGTGTCTGGCTTCTCTTATTACATATTTGGTCAAGTTGTTCTAGAATCTAGATCCTTACCATCACTAGGCATTCTCCTTTAAAAAAGGGAAGAAGAAGTCAGAAATTCCATTAAGGCCTTCCTTGATTTGGTAATATTCCTTATTGTTTAATTCTAACTCTTTTTTATATGAATTATAGTTTTATTTTGATCACTGAACTAGAACTGTGTTTTGTATTTCAAATGAATGTGACCTCTCTAGATATGTGTTTGTTACAGGACCATTTTCTGCATGAGAGTGATAATTTTAAAATCATGTATCTTCCTGGCTTTTTTTGAATCTTTTATTTTATGGTAATAACCCATGAAATGTTAAGGCTTTTGCCTTAACTTCTGTTTTGTTTGTTATTAATAATTATGTATAGCATTAATTTAATATGCACCTAATGTAATATTATTTAAAATTCATTTAAAAATGTTAATACTATGTTTCAAGCTCCTCTCTTCTGATAAATTCAGCATTTTGACTTGTTTCTAATATCTTATTTGTGCTTTCTACTTTTTCAGATTGTCTAATGTTGAGGTTCATTGTTGTTTCTCAATCCATTTTCACCCTACTTGGTAAGTAATTGTCCCTGTTAATTGTTATTGGCTCTGTGCAGTAGAGAAATGTCTGCTTTTGTTTGTCAGAGCATGTCTTTATTCTGCGTTTGTCCTGTCCTTGTTCTGTTCTTGTTCCTGAAAGATGGTTTCACTGATTACAACATTCAAGGTTGAAATGCGTTTTCTTTCAGCACATTAAAGATAAAACAATTCCCTTCACTTCCCTTTCTGCCCTTGAAAATTCAGCTCTTAGATTAATTGGAGTTCCTTTGTAGGCAGTCTCCTTCCACCTCCAACTGCTTTCAGACTTCCTCTCCACCTCAATTGCCCTGTGCTGGGCTAGATGATCTCTCTCTCTCTCTCTCTCTCTCTCTCTCTCTGTCTCTCTGTCTCTCTCTCTCTCTCTCTCTCTCTCTCTCTCTCTCTCTGTCTCTCTCTCCATCACCAACATATTCGGTATTCTTAGATCTATTCCTTCTATCTCTCTGTGTATCTGTCTATCTATCTACCTACCATCATCATCATCTATATATCATCTGTATAAATTATTCATAAGCCCTAACCGGTTTGGCTCAGTGGATAGAGCGTCAGCCTGCAGACTCAAGGGTCCCAGGTTTGATTCCGGTCAAGGGCTTGGACCTTGGTTGCAGCACATCCCCAGTGGGGACTGTACAGGAGGCAGCTGATCGATGTTTCTCTCTCATAGATGTTTCTGACTCTCTATCCGTCTCCCTTCCTCTCTGTAAAAAAATAAATAAATAAAATAAATTATTCATAAAATCACCTAATAAAATGAATTTTAACTCCTTGATACAGAAGTACTGTCTACCAAAGAAGTAGTACACATATCCAGAGTACACATATTATCTTCCATGACAGTTAAATATTTATTTATTTTTTTAAATATATTTTATTGATTTTTTACAGAGAGGAAGGGAGAGAGATAGAGAGTTAGAAACATCGATGAGAGAGAAACATCGATCAGCTGCCTCCTGCACATCTCCTACTGGGGATGTGCCCGCAACGCGGGTACATGCCCTTGACCGGAATCGAACCTGGGACCCTTCAGTCCGCAGGCTGACGCTCTATCCACTGAGCCAAACTGGTTTCAGTGACAGTTATAAATTTAAAACATTTATGTATATTAAGAGTTAAACATTATCCCTGGGAGAAAGGTAGATTTTTCTGAGTGGACGTAAATAGTTTTGAAAAATATCCTGGATTGAAGGTGGTAGATAGGACAGAGCAGGTGACCCAAAGTGGACCCCCGCTTTAGAGGAATCTGGTTCTGTTATAATTTTAGCAGAAATATTTTATTTGACTTGTAGTTGAGATAAAATTTTGATAATTGTGGAAGACTGAATTAATAGTGTGAAGGAAATACAAATTTAGAGGGAGCCTAAAATCCACCTTCTATTATCATCTCACAAAACACATGTCATAATCTGAGAATAACAATATTGAGAAGATAAAGCAAATGAACAAAGAACAATAACATCTGTGACTGCCAATAGTTGGTCCATGGAACCAGTTGATGATTATTTGATTGATAATTCCTCTTGATCAACCAGTTTTTAAGGGATATCAGCAGTAACCATAGAGAGCCATTCTGACCACGGTAGGTGGAATAAGAAGAAAGCAAGATTATTCTCTTCACATTTATACACAGAATCAATGACACTATGCCATTACATAAATAATCAAATATACTACTTTTCCAGTAACATATATTACTATTTCACTTCTGACAATAACCCTATCATTGCATTGTTCCTTGACCTCTCCAAAGAAATTATGAATATGTCCAATCTCCCAATTGCTACAACTCCTAACAGATCCCCTCCAGGGCAGACTCCTCCTCTTTTCTTCTAATTCTACCCAAACCTACCATCTATAATAATAAAAGGGTAATATGCTAATTAGACTGGAAGTCTTCTGGACATCATTCCAGGTGTCCTTCCTGACAAAGCCAGGGCCGGAGGGAAGTCAGCCAGGTCTTGGGTGCCTACAGGCAGCCCAGGCGAAGTCAGCCTGGATCCTGGGTGCCTGCTGACAGTCAGAGGAGAGAAGCCCGGGTCCCGAGTGCTTGAGGGAAGCCAGTGCCGGCAGCCAGGGGAAGGAAGGCCTACTCTTGCACGAATTTTCGTGCATCGGGCCTCTAGTCATCATAAAATAATCCATTCATGACTCCCTCTCACTGAGATACTTCACTGTTTCTTTGGTAAATTCTTATTTTCTCTGGCAGGTGAATGAGTTCATCTTTGTTTGGCTGTAAACATGTTCCCGGTGCTCTTTGGCCCATGGTCCACTAAGACTTGTCTGAAATCCTTGTCATTATGAATCATGACATGCCATGAACCAGACACCTTGACTAGATTATACATAATGCATACCCCTGAGACCTCTTCCTCTCTACTAGTTCAAGGGTAAGGCCAACCTTCCCATAACCTCCAGGGTTCTGAATATTTCTTTGAGACCATCAGACTTGCCCTTATTTTGTTTGTCCTGGCAATAAGTAAAACCAGCTTTTTGAAGACAACCTCCATTTTAAGGACATATTGACTGAAATGCGGACCATTCAGATCTCTGTGCCATTATTAATAATTTCCCACATCCCAGGAGAGGAAAGGAAGTTGATTGGAATGTGCCAGGATGTCCTTGTTACTTATGCTTTACTACTCTCTGACCTCTACCAATCTGTCCATTCTTTTGGTGGAGCCAGAGGTTACAAACGTCTTGCTGAAAATGGCTAGTTGGTAAGGAAAAAACACAAACATTCATGTTTTTTACATGAATACTTGTCAATTTTATAAGTAAACGAGACAGGGAAAAATTAGTCATTATAATCTTGCTAAAAGTAAAAATAAAATATTAAATTTATAATACTTTCTATATGTGTTCCCTCGTCTTTAAATTTCTCTATTCTAAAAGCTATAACTCAAAGGATAAAAGGAGTTCAATTGTGATTTTTTTTTTTTAATTGTGGCCTTTGTTAAAAAATAAGAAGAGCAGGTCACTTAGATATGGGCATGATTTGGAGTCCTTAAATTATGGTTATTGAATACTTAGAAGTTTATTAATTATATTAAAATAATGTTCCATGTGACTAAGATAATAGATATGAATCCAAGCAAATTAAATTAATACTATTTTTAATAATATGTTTTTATTGACTTTTAGAGAGAGATAGAAACATCAATGATGAGAGAGAATTATTGACCGGCTGCCTCCTGCAGGCCCCCAACTGGGATTTGAGCCTGCAAACCAGGCTTGTGCCCAGACCAGGAATTGAGCCAGTGACCTCTTGGTTCTTGAGTTGCCGATCAACCACTGAACCACACACTGATCCAGCTAACTTAATAATACTTATTCAAAGACAACTCTAGATTTACTCCCAGGTTTTAGTATGTAAAAAATGTAATTACAATATGCTCCTATAACAAAAACAGGGTTAAATTCCTTATGGACAACAAAATTATATTTATTTTTTGAATCAAGTATGGTATAATTATTTTCTTATGTTTAAGGTTTCTAAAACAGTAACAATTTAGGTTTAGCTCTATGGAATTGTAATGAAGAATACTTTGAAAATATTTAAGCTTGTGAAATTTTCATAACATACACACCACACAAAAATAAAAGTGTTAGTGAAAAATATATATGCAGATCCATTTGCTGACTTTAAAACCTTATCCAAATGTTAAACTGAGTTAATTAAAATATAACGTGGGGGTGTATTTCCAATTCTTAAATAAGAATTAACATACAAATCAGTGATCACTGACCTACTTATAATTTATTCCTATTTAGTAGGAAGCTTATGATATTTTGTGCAAATGCCTTTGAATGTTACAGTAATTATGTTTATTTTTGCCACCTTAAAATGAAAGTAATAAAAAACATTTGTTCATAGGAAAAAAATAGAAAATTCATGTTTTCTACTTGTTTAGTTTTCTCTTGTGTTTGGAGGGAAAAAAAGTGAATTTCCTCGAATAAAGCTGTTAAACAATATTAATGTTTAAATAAATACAAGTGTCAAAACCACAATGATA
>NW_006297021.1:2558647-2563432 GCF_000327345.1 Myotis davidii | reverse complement strand
TATATACAAGAAAATGATTTATCTATTGAGGAAATTATCATTATGTATTAAGATGGTAAATATACTATAAAATAATATAGTCTTATTTAAGACTAGAGGCCTGTGCACGAAATTTGTGCACTGGGGGTGGAAGGGTTCCTCAGCCCGGCCTGCACCCTCTCACAGTCTGAGACCCCTTGAAGGATGTCCACCTAGTCCCGCCACCGCAGCTGTGCTCACCAGCCATGAGCGTAACTTCTGGCTGAACAGTGCTCCCCCTGTGGGAGCACACTGACCACCAGGAGGCAGCTCCTACATTGAGCATCTTCCCCCTGGTGGTCAGTGTACATCATAGCAACCAGTCTTTCTGGTTGTTCCACCATGAAGGTTGCTTAGACTTTTATTATATAAACTAGAGGCCTGGTCATGAAATTCGTGCACTAGCAGGAGTGTCCCTCGTCCAGCATGCATCCTCTTCAATCTGGGACCCCTCGGGGGATGTCCGACTGCCGGTGTAGGCCCAATCCCACTTACTGTTTTGAAAGATTACTTTGTGGACAATATCTGAAAATAATAGTCTATCATACATGAACTTTGTGTTTCTGTTTAAGGGATCAACTATATTCCTTAATACTCTCAAATGATCCTTATTATTTTATTTCTTCTGGGTTTCTTGTATGGCTAGTGTTTCAGGTTCTCAATTCATGCTCTAATCTCTCTTATATTTTCCTTCTTTTTAGTTATCCATATTATATTCTGGAATATTTTTATGGACCTATATTTTAACATATTCATATTTCTAATCAGCAGGGTCCCATTAAATACTAACTAGCCTAATAGCTACCTTTGTATATATTCTGCTGTTTTTCTTTTTATATGATTTTCAGTTCATTCCTTTTCATAGTACCTTTTTTATAGTTTAAATCCAAAATGACTTCATCTTGTTTCATAGATCTTGCCATTGTTTCTCACCAGTCAGGCAACTTCACCTCTATCACTCTCCTCATGCATTAGGCTCCAAGCCTGCTGAAGCCATTTTCAACCTATGAATTATTTTATTCTATTCAATTTATCAGTATTATTTTAATTTCCATTTTCTAGAGGGCCAATATAGTTAGCTCATAGGTATTGACAACATGATAAAATAGATTTGAAGTTCATGTATGATAGACCATTATTTTCAGATATTGTCCACAAAGTAATATTTTTTAATATATATTTTTATTGATTTCAGAGAGGAAGGGAGAGGGAGAAAGAGATAGAAACATTAGAAACATCAATGATGAGAGATAATCATTGATTGGCTGCCTCCTGCACATCCCCCACTGGGGAGTGAGCCCACAATCTGGGCATGTGCCCTTGACCAGGAATTGAACCATGACCTCCTGGTTCATAGGTCGTTGCTCAACCACTGAGCCCCACCAGGCGGGCTACAAAGTAATCTTTCAAAATAAGTAGGTTTGTCCCTATCAATACTTCTTAATATTTTTATTGATTTGAGAGAGAGAGAAAGGGAGAGGGAGGGAGAGAGAGAAACATTGGTATAAGAGGGAAACATTCATCAGCGTCCCCCTGAACCTCCACTACAGGGAATCGAGACTGCACCCTGGCATGTGCCTTAACTAGGAATGGAACCTGCAACCTTTTGGTGCATGGTATGACAGCCAACCGACTCCGCTACACCGGCCAGGGCATTTCTTCAATTAAAATGTAGTAAGAAGGAAGGAAGGAAGGAAGGAAGGAAGGAAGGAAGGAAGGAAGGAAGGAAGGAATGGAGGGAGGAAGGAAGGGAGGGAAGGAAGGAAAGAATGAAGAGAAAGGAAGAAAAAGGGTTCATGCAGGAGAGATATAAGTCCAAGACAGAGCTCCAGATAGTTTGCAAAGTGTATTAATACCACTGAAAAAAGATTAAACTGCAGTCGAAAGCAAATTAAGTGTTGTATAAAGTATTGGCTCTTATTTTGGCCTTAATATTTGTATCACTCTGAATACTATCACTTGTATACAAATGTAGGAAAGATGGTTATGATCCCAAACTTAAATAACTACAATTTCAAAAATATTTTTACATTGATCTCCCCTCTAATTACATTGTGATAACTCTATAAGCAATTGCTTTGTTACTTGGTGAATAGCTGCATTCCCCCAAATACATTTTGGTTGAAATTTAAGAATAGTAAAACTATAAACTATTTCTAATTTTATTTGGTGAGGTTAGTGATAATTCAGAGCTAAGTTTTCTAAGATAAATTATCATTTATGTTTTACAGGATTTTATTGAATAGTCCTGAATAAATGTCTTAAGAATGCTGGTTGTCACTTATCCATCATTTTCTGGGTAATAGCAATGTTAAATAATATTACAATAACTTAGATAATTCTCCACTGGTGAGGCTTATATTTTTAGAGGAATGTTATTTATACCTTTTTAGCTGGAAAAGACATTGGAGATCATTTACGTTCAACATTTAAGACTCAAATCCTAATATTAACTTTTGTTCTACTGCCAGAATAATTAATGTTTGCCTTGACTTGTCTGTGTCTACTATGCTTCAAAGTCAAACACTATAAAGATAGCAATAGTCTGTCATTTAAAGACCTTTGAAGACTATAGTGGCACCAGGTATGTGTTCTCATCTTCCCTTTACTGTACCTGCTACCTTGATTGAATTACAAAAAAATTATCCTAATTATTATGGAATTAGCAATTTAATATTTTATTGTATTTTAAAATTAGTGAAGTTTAAAACAGTGGAACAGTCTGGAGAATAAATTAAGCCCTGTCTTTTTCCTGTTTGGTCTTCGATGTCACAGGACTCAACTTGTGGAAGAGTTATCTCCTCAGCATGTTCCAACTTAAAGGTGATTGCAAAGATGAAAATGTTCAAAATATTCAAAATCTATAAAAGGAAAAAAAGCTGTGTTCATCCTGTCCTTTTGGGACTAAATTTAGACATCACTAATAAGTACTTTGTACCTTAAGTATGTGCATTTCATGGCAATGAGGAGAAAGATAAACTCATAGACATATCTTATATATATTAGATATATTTTATATATAATGTATAAGCATATGCTAATATAAATATATGTCTATGGAGATTTATCTATATACACATCACATGTACACAAACATAAATATATACTTACGTATGTACACGCACACCCATATCTATCTATATATATTTAAAAGCCTAAGCCAGTGGTTGGCAAACTCATTAGTCAACAGAGCCAAATATCAACAGTACTTCTTCAAAATAGACTCGCCCAGGCCGAAAACCGACTTGTGCGCATGGGCCACGAAGTTTCAATTGCACTGTATGCGCGCCCACATGTGGTATTTTGTGGAAGAGCCACACCACAGGGGCCAAAGAGCCGCATGTGGCTCGTGAGCCGCAGTTTGCTGACCACGGGCCTAAGCAACCGGAACGACCAGAATTACTGGAAAAACTGGTCACCATGATGCACACTGACCACCAGGGGACAGAATTCAATGAAGGAGCTGCCCCGTGGTGGTCAGTGCACTCCCACAGCCAACCTCCCCTCGTTGGCCAACCTCCTGTGGTTCCTTTCCCTGACTGGCAGGCCCCAATTGCCTGATTGGGGCTGACCCCCAGGCTGGGGCGGAGACCTGGGGGTGGGTGGCAGTGGATGCAGCCCCGTTCCCCAGGGAGGCCTAGGGCTGGCTCCCTTTTCAGGGCAGGTGGCCACCCGGCTGGCAGGCCCCAATCAGCCCACCACCTGCCTGCCACGGTAGTGGGGCAGTAGTGAGGGAAGGAGGAGAGGGGAGGCAGGGAACTGTGTGGTGGTGGGGTACCAATGATGGTGGCATTGGCATCTGGCATTTGTTCCATCCGCACCCAGACCAGTGACCGTTGCCTCCTCTCTGGCCCGGCCCTGATCGGCCTGGCTCCAATTGGCACTGATCGCTGGCCAGGCCTAGAGACCTCACCTGTGCATGAATTTCGTGCACTGGGCCTCTAGTGGAGAGATAAATGGGTAGGAATACAGATCTATATATACATCTGTTGACCTTTGAAAAACGTGGGGGCAAATAGGTCCCCATTTAATCCTTGTCTAATTTAAACTGGCCATGCAAAAATGTGGACACCCAATTGCAGATAGAAAACACAGTTGACCTTTGAACTACACAGGATTGAACTATAAAGGTCCATTCATACATGGATTTTTTATTTTAATAAATGGTTAAGATATTTAAAAATTTATATGGAAAAATGTATCATGATTGCTATTTTATATCATAAAATATCCAAGCATTATTTTCAAGTGTGAAAGTTAATAAAGTTCTATAGAGGAAAATACAGATATATCCTCCCCCCAGCTACCAGTACCGGCTTCCATCTGGCACTCAGGACCTGGGCTGGCATCCCTCGGGCCACACACAGGCACCCAGGACATGGGCTGGCTTCCCTAGGGCTGCCCACAGGCACCAGGGGCTCGGGCTGCTGGCTTCTCTCGGGCCGCCCATGGGAACCCAGGACCCAGGCTGGCTTCCAGCCCCGGCTTCATCAGGAAGGATGTCCGGAATGACATCTGGAAGGATATCCAATCTAATTAGCATATTACCCTTTTATTATTATAGATAAACTAGAGGCCCAGTGCATGAAATTCATGTGTGGGTACGGTCTCTAAGCCTGGCCTGCAATCAGGGCCATCTTCCCCACCTGCCCACAGCTGGTCCCACCCCCTGCCACCACCCACCCCGATTCCCATTGGGTTATCAGAGCCTGATGGCCGGGGAAGGGACCGAGAGGCCGGCCATTCCCGCCCACTTGTCAGCCCTGC
>NW_006297021.1:2552334-2558576 GCF_000327345.1 Myotis davidii | reverse complement strand
AGCGGGGGCCTTGGCCTAGCAACACCTGCCTCCCCCACCACCCAACCCCAGTTCCCCGTTCACCGTTGGGTGATCAGAGCCTGCTGGCTGGGGAAAGGAACCAAAAGGTGGTCAGTGCACCTCATAGTGACTAGTCGGGCAGTCATTCTGCAGTTAAGGTAATTTGCATATTACTTTTTCATTATATAGAATAGAGGCCCTGTGCATGGGTAGGGACTGGCCGGCCTGCACTGATGGGGCCCCCAAATTGGGGTGGGGGTCCCTAGGAGGGTGGGGCCGGGCAGGGTGAGGGGCCACAGTCATTCTGGTCTATTGTTCTGGCCATTCTGCCATTTTGGTTGCTGGGCTTTAATTATATAGGATATATACACTGAGTGGCCAGATTCTTATGACCACCTGACGTTTGTAGGCAAATTAGCTATAATTTCCCGCTGAAGTTGCTAGAGGCCCAGACCATTATAAATGTCTGAATAGCACAACATACCTAAGTATCATTGCTGATCAAGTTTATCCTATCAGGTTGGTGGCGTATCCCAGTGGAGATAGATGGCTTCTTCCAACAAGACAATGCGCCATGCCACGGTGCTCGTATTGTGCAGGAGTGGTTTCAAGAACATGAGGGAGACTTTACCTTGCTTAGGTGGCCCACAATCACCAGATCTCCATCCAATTGAGCATTTGTGGGACGAAGTTAAAAGAGCCATCAGGCAGCTGGTTCCACAACCGTCAAATCTCGCAGAACTGGACAGTGCTATTCATCAGGCACAGTGTCAGATTCCTCCATCACCTTTCAACATCTCGTGGAGTCGATGCCAAGAAGAATCGCCACAGTACTGAAGGCAAAAGGTGGCCCAACGAAGTACTGATGGGGTGGTCATAACAATCTGGCCAGTCATAATAATCTGGCCACTTAGTGTATATATTAAAATGAAACCCCAAATCATCATTATTTATTAAAAAACAGATAAATTTGACTGTTGTATCTCAAAAGATACCATTAAGAGAGAAAACTAGAAAACCCTCTTTTTGATAAAAGTGTATATACCTCACACAGACTGCACATCAACAAGATACCTTTGAATCAATAAATAAACTGAAGAAAATCCAATTGACAAATGATCCAGGGACTTGAATAGGTACTTCATAAAAATGATATTTGTTTAGTTACAAATTGTTAAGTAAATATGAAAATTTGCTAAATCGCTTTCCTTGTCAGATAAATGCAAATTGAAGCACACTATATCAACACTATACACCCACCAGAAGAGCAAAAATTAAGAGACTAGAAAATGGTGCTTTAATGAAGAACTAAAACACTCACGAACTGTGGATGAGAGCATAGTGTCATAGTAGTACTTTAGACAACTGACACCATCTAGTAAACATGTGGCCTACGGCCCAACAATTTCATTTCTAGGAATAACTCAATAGAAATGTGCATGCAACTTTACCAAAGACACATGCAAAGAGATTTATAGCAGCATCATTTATAAAAGCCATGCACTGGAAATGGCCAAATATCCTTCTACAGAAAATGGATAAACAAATGATCAAATGATGGTACCTCCATAGTACAGAGAAGAAAGGAGAGGGAGGGAGAGATAGAAACATCAATGATGAGCCCTGACCACTGGTTTGGCTCAGTGGATAGAGTGTCGGCTTGGGGACTGAAAGGTCCCAGGTTCAATTCCATTCAAGGGCATGTACCTTGGTTGCAGGTACATCCCCAGTGGGAGGTGTGCAGGAGGCAGCTGATCGATGTTTCTCTCTCATCGATGTTTCTAACTCTCTATCCCTCTCCCTTCCTCTCTGTAAAAAAATCAATTAGATATATTGTAAAAAAGAAAAAAAACATCAATGATGAGAGAGAATCATTGATTGGCTGCTTCCTACAGACCCCCTACTGGGGATCTAGCTGGCAACCTTGTTATATGCCCAGACTTGGAGTCAAGCTAAGACCTCCTGGTTCATAGGTCAATGCTCAACCATTGAGCCACACTGGCCACGCTAAAGCAGCTTTTTAAAAAATCTTTTCCAACTCATGACACACATAAACTAATTACTGAAATTCTGCAGCACAATACATATATTATTTTTTGTCCATCTGACAAAAAGCTGGCAACCTTGTTATATGCCCAGACTTGGAGTCAAGCTAAGACCTCCTGGTTCATAGGTCAATGCTCAACCATTGAGCCACACTGGCCACGCTAAAGCAGCTTTTTAAAAAATCTTTTCCAACTCATGACACACATAAACTAATTACTAAAATTCTGCAGCACAATACATGTATTATTTTTTGTCCATCTGACAAAAAAATAATAAGGGATAATTTTGATTCATTCACACAGGATGGCTATTGTATTGGCTGTTGTCATTTTTTTAAAATTGGACAGACTAAGGAAAAAGAGGTCAGTGACCCTGACTAAATAGATATGCATGTTTTAAAAATTCTTGTAGCTTAACATTGTGCCAAGGCACACCAGCTGAAAATCACTGCTGTAGATTAACAAATTAACATGCAAATTAACAAATCACTGTTAAACACAACAAAGTGCCAACTTACCAAACAAATGTTCAGTGAATGAAATGGGACGCAAAAAGCACACGTTCAATGATTCCATTTTATAAAGTTCAAAACCTGCGGGAAAAATCCCCAGTCAGTAATGACGGAGGTGAACATAGTGGTCGGTTGGGGCATTTGTGTCTCAGAAAGGGAATGATGGGAAGTCCCCATATGTGAGCAAAGTTATATTCCTGACATTGAATCATGGTTCCATATTTGTGATCACACTGTAACAATCAATGAACCTGTACATTTCAAAGGATTCCTGAAAACTGTTTTACTTTTAATAAAAATATTTTTTCTTAACAATGTGTTGCACACTTCTCTTGAAGGATCGCTGGCTCACAGTATGTTTATAATATAGTAGGTACTAGGAGAGAGAACTCTCTTTTAGATAACAACTAATTTCAGAGAAAATTCAAATTGAATTTCACTGTAAAACATCAGTAGCACAATTCATATGATTTTCATTTATCTAGTTAACCAAGAGTTGGCACCAAAATCTTTGTGTTCATGGGTTGCTGCCTAATTGTTCTTGTGGGAAAATGATGGCATCATCTCACATTCCTCCATCCTGCTGACATCAATGTTATATCTATTATAAATATTTATGCAATTCTTTTCTGTTTCCTTTAATCTGATTAGGTTGTTCCTATTTTTCTAGAACACAGATTTTTACATAAAATTTTACAAATTATTTATAATGAAGTGATGGTGTTTATATCTTTTGATAAAGTATATCTTCTATACCTCTTGAAATTCATTTTCTATCAATACATAGCTCTACCTTTTTCATCTTCTCATGATTAAAAAATCTAAAGTAAGATTTTTGTTTATTAAGACAATAAGTATCTACTTTAAGATAATAGATTGAGCATGTCTGAAAAAATATTCCCGAATTTCTCTGAAATACTAAATGGGAAAAGGATACAAGAACATAACACTGAGAGAATAAGTAAACCCCAAAGAATGCCAGAGCATCCTAAATTATACAACTGATGGGACTGAAAAATCAGAGGACATTCCAGTTGAGATGTAGTTGGAAACAATGCAGAGAAGAGAACCTTCCTCCCCAGCCTTATAAAATTAAAGTCATCTTTAGAAATAATCATGCTTCCCACTTGAGACACCAGGAAACCCCAACTACGCCATCCCCAGGCTAAGGGGAGCAGACATAACGGTGGGGGTCGAGTTGCCCATTAGGCGCATCAGGAAGTACCCCTGTGGAGAAAGTGCACTGACAGCCCCGCCGGCCGTTAGGAAGGGCAGCTGCAAAAGGAAGCCTCTCTCACCTTCAGGCAACTTCACTGAACGCAAAGGCCAGTGACCGCGAATGACCGTGCATTGCTTCCGTCGTGCCGGGCCCTGTCGTTAAGAGCACCTCACAATGAGGAACCCCAGCGGTTGGAAAAGAGGAAGTAGACAGATGTGGACACACACACCTCTCTCGGCGGAACAGCATATCCAAAATTCATGCTTAGTTCACCTACCTGCGACACATATCCGCAACTTATGCAAAGGATATGGATTTATAACCATCCTTTAAAGTGAATCCCTGAACATCAATAAAGAAAATCTATCATCCCCAAATAAAATAGAAATAGCAAACGAATAAGATGACAAATGGCCAACGTAAACCCATGATAGTGGATGGATCACACCACAGTCAGAATGAACAGAAAGGAAAACAATGTGCCACGTTGGGAACATTTGATAATACCCACACTGGGGAAGTTTGATAGTATTAGTGATCGGTTAGGAAATAACATTTTCTTACATTGGTAGAGAGAAGATGGATTCTTGTTCTAATTGTTACCTTGAACAAAATATATATATTTTCCCAACACAATTTATGTTTTTGACATAAAGAACCAATGAGCAAACATTTCCGATTGGTTGAAACTTTCTTAGTTTACCCATCTCAAACCCATGCTATAGTGTAAGATTAATTTTTTTTTAAGACTTAAAACCCATCCATGCCAGTTTTTAATCACTGTGGACCAGGCACAGAGGAGAAAGGCCCCGCAGCAATCAGGCCTGATGCATGGCCTGCTGAGCCCTGGCTCCCGCGATGGGCAGAGGCGGCCGGGAGGCAGCTCTGGGGCGGGGACAGGAAACCGAATCCCAAACACCCAAGTTTGCTCTTCTGTGGCAGACACATACATGACAGTTATACTCTTTTCTTTCCTTAAAAAATCTCCCAGCCGCAAAAATGGTTTTAGTTATGACCCACGTATCCATTTGGCTTGCAACCTTTTATAACAACTTTGAGCGTCGGTTCCCATCTTTCTAACGCTGGGGCTTATACAAATCAGCCACAGGGCTTTCACGCGGAACAATTAGATGCCACGGAAGATGTGCATTCCAGAGCGTCCCAGCCGATGCCGCCTATAGACAGCTGTTAACCATGGATCAGAGCTGAAACAAAGGGATTTTAAGAGAGGCCTTGTGAATGTTTTTTCCTTTTGTTTGATGTATATATTGATGGTCTCAAAGTCTTCTCCCTAAACAAAATATGTGGATGGATGGCTAGCTAGCTAGAGATACAGATATAGGTAGGTAAAGAAAGAGATAAAGATAGAGATAGAGATGATAGAGATGGCAGAGAGATAGAGAGATGATATAGATATAGAGATTGTATATATAGATATGTATATAGATAGAGACGTAGATATAGAATCCATTACCATTTAATATGCTTCTATTAATATAATTCTACTTCCACTAAAATGGCAGACTGTAAGATTGTAAAAAAGTTACTGCAGCAAAGTTTTCAAATTCTGAGCTCATAAGCAGGTCATAGAACCTCATCCTTGTTGGGGTGGAGGTACTGGAATGAAGCCAAAATCAAGTCAGACCATTAAGTACACTGAACTTCTGAAAACCAGTTGAGTGATATGTGGATCGTTAAACACTCAAATACAAGTTGTTAGATGAATCCAATGGAATAATTAAAACTGAATTTGCAATAAATAAGTTTAGCAGTTGCACTCCAAAAGATATCCTAGATGGGGATCCTTTCTCACAACTAGATATATTACAAGATTACTAGTCTTGCCGTTTTTTAAAGAGGCTCAAACTAATTACTTCACCACCACCCCATCCATTTTATTATGTACTAGTGACCCGGTGCATGGAATTGTGCACATTGAAGGGAAATTGATTTGAAGGTGGCCTGTGGGGCAGGACTGGCCAAATATGCCCTGGAGCCAACCTCCCACAATCTCTCCTCTGTGTCTGCGGAGTGAGTGGGATCCCTTCAGCAGGTGGTGTCCCTTGGCCTGGCCTGTCGGGATCCGGCCAAAACTGGCTCTTTAACATCCTCTGAGGGGTCCCAAAGTGCATGCAAGAGGGCACTCTGCAAAGTTTCTGTGGTACAGGGTGTGGAATGCAAATGCAAATGTGCAATAAACCAAATTCGGGGCCGACAGTGCCCCAGCAGCAACATAGCCCATGGCCGAAGGTGGAAGCACGTGGCTCCATGAGGAATCGGGCTCCCTTCTCTCTGGTTTTGGGGTGGGTCACCTGATAACCATCACTGCCAAGTCACCACAGCTCCTGCATTGAACATCTGATCCCTGGTGGTCAGTACATGTCATAGAAACCGGTTGGATGGTAGCAGGGACACTTAGCATATTAGCTATATATATATATATATATACACACTAGGGGCCCGGTG
>NW_006297021.1:2513617-2551478 GCF_000327345.1 Myotis davidii | reverse complement strand
CACTGTCAGTGGCAGGGGGCTTCTTCCTGCTTTCCCTTTCACCTCCCTGCATTGTGACTACATATGCAAATTAACCGCCATCTTTGTTGGCAGTTAACTGCCATCTTAGTTGGCAGTTAATTTGCATATCACCCTGATTAGCAAATGAAAAGGGTAGCGGTTGTATGCCAATTACCATATTTCTCTTTTATTAGTGTATATATATATATAATTTTTTTATTTTTCTTAATAAAGTCATCCCCATATAAGAAGAGCTGATATCAGTACCAGCACAGACAGGCTGTGTTATGCTGTGGCAATAAAATATCTGTGTCTTAAGCCACTCCTGTGAGAGTTCCATGCCCATCTCCAGTCAGCAGAGGAGTTCTGCTCCTTTAGGGACCGAGGCTGAGAGAATAGCCAACATTTCAACTGGCAGAGAAAAGAAGGGGTTGGGGAGTGTCTGGGATCAGCAATTGAATGACAGTCTGGAAGTGACAAATTTTCAGTATGTTCACAACTCTTTGATTTTGTCAGATAGTCCTACCTAACCTCAGGTGAGTCAGAAGCTCAATTTTCTCATGTAGCGAGAAGGGGAAAAAGTGGGAAATCATTGTCAAAAGCACTAATGCTACCATCGCACATTTTACATATTATTTTGTCTTTGACTTGTCAATCTCAAGATGTCCGTACGCCAGTTTTGTTGATGAGAGACACATGAAACCATGGCAAATACGAGAGGTTTTCATGTTGATTTCATTCAGTCAGTTCAACAAATGTGTTTATTGTTCCATGTGTTCTATAAAATTCATTCTACTTTATAAATTTCATACTTTTCAGTGAGTTTTTCTTTTTTAGATCATAAAGTGCAACACTAACAGAGATGATTGTATCTGGAAGTGAATGAGTCTTTCTCAGCACATGGAATGACCTTCTGTAAGAGTACAGGCCACGGTGCTCCACTGGTTCTGCCTCTGATGTATTGGGTTATATATTCATGCTTGTATTCATGAATGGTGATTCTACACTGCCAATATAATGAGCTTGGTAATTTAAAATCTCCAACACGTATGCATTTGCAGTAGTGTAGTGTTAAAAAACAATTTATTCATGACTCTTGTTTAAGAATAGCATGGTAGACTGTATGCAGAGGGACTCACATGATGGCTACAGGGACCCCTGCAATGGAGTTTTGATGTAGGAAAGAGATTGGGCTCAACTTTAAGACATACAAGGAAAGTGTGAATTTATAAGCAAAGAGCAGGGGTGGGGAGGAAGCTGTCAGTGAATGGAAAAACCACAGAGAGGAAACATCAGGAGTCAGAAGAGATTCTGGCTAATCCAAAAAAACAGAATTCATGCAGAATGAAGGCAGGTCAGGGTGGTTAGACATTCCCTGAGAGATGGTGGAGGATGAGGAAGCCGACCGGAGACCAAGGGAGATCCGATGTAGAGGATTCTGGCTAACCTGTCTTTGCCGTTATTGTTGCCCCCATTAGGGCACATGTTATAGATTCTTATGAGGCATGGTCATTTTATGTCTGCAATGTAAATTTTGTGATAGTAGAGAAGCCTACTGGAAGAAGACAAGGGAATGAAGGATGTTGATTTCTCTTAGTGCATCATTACTTTTCCCTTTCAGTAAATGATAATTTTTAGTTTGTGTCTCTGGTCATGGTCGTATCTAATTCAATACTGTTACAAAGAATTTCCTTGGAATAAGATGCAGATTACTCTGAATCACATCTAGCTAGTCCCCGCCATTAATTTGTTACATGTAAAAAAACCCGCACAAAACAACAATAAATTGTACTAACTTTTCAAATGAATAATATTCATTTCTATAAGAAAATTTATCACTAACAACACCTCACAGTTAATTATCAAATACTTTTAAGGGTACATAGCTCTACAGTCAATAATATTGCAATAACTACGTAAGGTGCCTGGTGGGTACTTTAAATATTGGGGGGATCACTTTGTAAATATATAATTGTCTAACCACTATGCTGTACACCTGAAACCAATACAAAATTATGTTGAATATAAACTGTAATTGAAAAATAAAATGTAAACAAAAGCAGATATCTCATCGGTAAATTTAGGAGATTTTATAACTAACTAGATGCCCAATGCATGAAATTCCAGAAAAAGTAGGCCTTCCTTCCCCCAGCCGCTGACACCAGCTTCCCTCTGGCCCCCGGGACCCAAGCTTCCCTCGTAGCCCCGGCTTCATCCAGATTCACAGGGGTCTGGCCCGCGGGCCACATGCAAATACAAATATTGTATTTGTTCCCGTTTTGTTTTTTTACTTCAAAATGAGATATGTGCAGTGTGCATAGGAATTTGTTCATAGTTTTTTTTTTAAACTATAGTCCGGCCCTCCAATATCTGAGGGACAGTGAACTGGTCCCCTGTTTAAAAAGTTTGAGGACCCCCTGATCCAGAAGGACATCCAGTGTAATTAGCATATAACTCTTTCATTATTATAGGTAGTTTGAATAGAAGAAATTTAAAAGGGAAGAAAATCTATAGGTATAGAAATACCATTAAACACTTTTTTTAATTTTATTTGTCAGCCTTACCTAAGGGTATGTTTCTATTGATTTGTAGAGAGAATAGAAGAGAGGGGGAGCAATGGAGAAAGAGATGCAGCAATGTGAGAGAGACTCACCGATTGGCTGGCTCCTACACGCACCCCAGCTAGGGCCTGGCATCTAGCCTGCAACTGAGGTACATGCCCTTGACTGGAATTGAACCCAGGACCCTTCAGTCCATGGACTGATACTCTACCCACTGAGCCAATTTGGCTAGGGCTCATTAAACTATTTTAATGTTATATATTCAGGTAATGTAAACTGTTACTTTTGAATTGAGTCTACTTTGTTTTATCTCACATTTCCCACTCTCTCTTTTTTCTTTAATGCTATCGCTAAGTTAGCTTCCTTTTTTTTGCAATGGAGTTACATCGGAAATCCAAGGTCAGAGCTGAGGCCACTTGTTTCATTCCCAGCTCCCTTTGATGTGCAGGGATGGTGACACCTAATACACCTTTCGCCCTGGGCTGTTAGGAGCTCTGTGCAATGACATATGAGAAAGCACTTTATAAACTCTAACTGCAATTAAAAGATATACTTAACTGTGTGTTTACACTTTACTCCTAGAATACTTGAGACACATATTTATACATTAAAACTAAACAACAGAAGCTCAAAAACATGTTTATCTCCCGTGAATATAAAATTAACTCCTGGAAGCAGATAGCTTGTTTTGCAACAGCTATTTACCAGTTTCTTAGTTTTCCGTGAGTTTTTGTATGGTTCTCACGAATAGTTTTGCATAATATTACTACAGTGTTATTTTCAGGACACATTTTGAGAGCATTGGAGCCAGTGGGAAATAAACATGAAAACCTCGGGGGAAGTATGTAATAATTTTTTATGGAAAAATGATCTTCTATTGGGATAAAAATAAGAGATGTAAACATTTTGCTTAAATGTTTTCATATTTTCATACTGGTCTTCACATCTCTAGTAAAGTTCAACCCAGTGAAGAAGGAAATTGAAATTCAGCAACGAATTAGGAAGTGACTAAGTTTTGTTGTATTCATTACTATATTAGTGACATTTACAAGTTTACTTTAATAATTAAATTATGGCTATTGACATGAATGCCATTGTACAGTCAAGTAGCTTAGAAAAGAACAGCAAAATAAAACCTCTGAGTTAATACATATTTTTCCCAACAATTAGTAAAAGAGAACCATAAGATACACCTGGAAAATGAATTTAAAAAGCTGTATTTTTAAATTTTGAAATTAAAAAAATCATTTGCCAAGTCTAACTTAAAAATATTTTAAATTAAAATAAAATAGATAAATAGCACAAGCAATGTAATGACATAGGAAGGAACTACTCTGTGGATATACTTTTAAAAGCTATGATCACATTATATACAATTATGTAACAACACATTAAAATTTTAGGTTAAAAATATTTTCTCTGAAATGTACATTACTATAAGAAAAATGAATAAATTAATAACTAGTAAAACTATTCCAAGAATGATGACACATCTCTACCTGAAAGTTAGCAGACACCTCTATCACAATACCTTTCATAAATATAATACATTCTATAACAGTTAAGCAGTTATAGTGTGAAGCGGAAGTTAAAACTAACCAAGTGATTGTTATAAAACTGCAATAGACTAGTATTAAGTATCAGTCTTATTAGTGACATTTTAAGTGTAATATTGAGGAAAAAATACAGCACTGTGTTAAAATGATCAAAATGTTTCATTCTAGGAATTTGGAGATAGTAGAGCTTTAGAGACTACACTAATGGTAAAAATGCACCATAGTAAATAAAGAAACCTGAGTGAGAAACAGGAAGTAAATGACATCCCTGGGTCTTAGGTATTGGAATTATCACTTCAGATCATACCTAAATTATAGACACATAAAGTAATAGAGAAATGCAAAGGGAAATAGAAACCATAAAAAGGGAGGGGGAGATTTGAAGAAAAATTAAAATTAAATTATATAATTAATTTGTTTAAAGAAATGATGGAAAAAATAATATTTAAAAATAAAAAAGGAAATGAATAAATCATATTATAACTTGTTATAAGAAGAAATATCTAATTTCTTTAAGCATTATTCTTATATAGATTTTTCATTTAGAAGTTGTCATTTACACTCAGAAATTTCTTTTATTGAAAAGGCCTCACTTATATCTATTATAGCTGCATTGTTTCTCTCTTCTTATATCTATAAAAGATGAAATTTGTCTTGAAAATATTTGGTTAAGGAAGGCATTGTTTGATGTCAACTGTGAATACAAATCATTCTTTTTAATCTAGCCCTCTTCAAAAATCAATGTTCACAAAATGAAAAAAAAAAGAAAAATGTAAGAAAACTAAATTTACAACTAGGAGCTATGGAATCTTCATCAAACAATAAGAATATGTTGGCAGAGAGGAAAAGTCTAAAATATCAAAGGACAATAGTGCTCAGCAAATACATTAATAAAAGTGTTTATGGGGAAAAATGTTCTAAGTGCTTGCTGAAGTGGCCTATGTATTTTCAATGGAGAGAGAGTTTTAAATGCATTGATTTCTTCTTAAAAGGTTCTTAATGAGTCATTGATTCAGATAGTTGCACCGTGGACTTGTTTATATGTTCAGACAGTAGAGGTGTAAGAATAGATTCAAAGGCACTAGTTTTCATTGCTGACTTTATCACATAAATGATTTTCTTTAAGTTGTTAATTAAATACAAGTTTATTTTCTGGAATTTCATATTGAAAGAACTGTCATTTTCTATTTTTCTCTTTTAGTCCTTGATTCGTTTCTCCAAAGTTTATTGAATGCATGTTGCGTGATACTAGATTCTTAAAATGCTTACTTTATTTTACACTAGTGCTATCAAAACAAAAACATACATAGTGAAATCAAATAAACATTTAAACTATTATTGTTGGCTTTTTATATGATTGGGAAATAATGACTTAAAAAAATGAGTATTTTTGGAGGATGGGCAGGGTCTCCAAGAAATTTTATGGTTTGTATAAAAAAATCAAAACAGGAACAATGGGATTAAAATCAGTTTTCATGCCTACTCTATCTATATAAAATCCTAATATGCAAATCAACCAAAAGGCAGAATGATCAGTGGAATGACCAGTTGCTATAACGTGCACTGACCACCAGGGGGCAGACGCTCAACCCAGGAGCTGCCCCCAGCCTGCAGGCCCCCACCAGCGGCAGTGGGCGGGGCCAGTGAGTGGGCAGCGCCAGGCCAACCAAGTCAGGTGAGAGTGGGGGCTCTGATCACCCTGCCGGTCACCCGACAGATCAACCCTGATCGCTGTCCAGGCCTTTGGACCCTACCTATGCAAGAATGTTGTACACTGGGCCTCTAGTCTCATATAAACATTTTCACCAAGATACATTTTGTTTTGCTTTATTATTATACTGGAGGCCCAGTGCACAAAAATGTGTGCACTTAGGAGGGTCCCTCAGCCTGGCCTCTGCCCTCTTGTAGTCTGGGACCCCTCAGGGGATGACCAACTGCTGGCTTAGGCCCACTCCCTGGGGGATTGGGCCTAAGCTGGCAGTCAGACATCACTCTGGCAGCCCGGAAGCCCTTGGGGGATGTCCACTTGCCAGCAGGGAGCAGGCATAAGCTGCAGTCGGACAGACTTAGTGCTGCTGAGGAGACGGGAGAGGCTCCCACTACCACCGCTGTGCTGGCAGCTGGCAGCCTGGCTTGTGGCTGAGCAGAGCTCCCCCTGTGGGAGCATACTGACCACCAGAGGGTAGCTCTGCATGGAGCATCTGCCCCCTGGTGGTCAGTGTGTGTCATAGTGACCAGTGATTTCCAGTCGCTCTGCTGTTAGAGTCAATTTGCATATTACTCTTTCATTATATAGGATTTTGTTTATTATTCTCCATGCAGATTGATAAACTATAAAAATAGATGTTTCTCTTATATCAGGACAAATTTTAGATATCAGGAAGAAGAAGAAGAATAGATTATATAACATAAAAATGTAATTTATATAAATGCAGTTTTTTGATTTAAAAACCCAGGGATTTACTCAGTTCTTTGTGTTACAAGATGACATTGTATTCTGATCCTACTCCATTCCCTGTGCCTAATAGTCAATGTTTAAATTTCTATTGACATATAGTATTGTTGTTGCCAGTGAACTAAGTGATGAGTTGATGTGTTTAGCATCATCCTTTGTTCCAGCAACACAGAAATGTAATATAATAAGTCATTACAAGTAGCCCACATAATCTCTGGGAAGACCCAGAGCTGGGCGTTGATGACTCTGTCCTCAGGGATAATACCCAGAAGACACTGCAGGGCTGAGCATCCCGCTGTCACCACAGGGAGATTCGCCACGGCTTTTGTCTCTGTTGCTGCTGACTTGGGCAGGGTAGTCTGATGCTGTAATCACTGCCACTGTTGCCTCTACAAACTAAATGTGCTTGCCTCCGTAACTCGGTGCCAACCTCCCCACACTCCTGGTTTATAGCCCAAAGACTGTGTTGGGGGGATCTCATTGGTAGAACATAAAGTCACTTGCCTATACCCTAGCTGCAAGGGAAGCTGGGAAAGTATTGGCATCTATTGTCCCTGCAGAGATAGTGACATGAAAAATTCTCCAAAACAGAAGAATAATTTATAAAGTGGAATGTCACTAAAAAAAATTACAAATGTTTTCTTGAGGTAGGAAATTTATTTGAATCAATGTTCATTAAAAGCTTTTTGGTCAAGGAAAGAAAAAATTCTATTCATTTAACTGCTGTCACAAAAATAAACTGTGTTGTTTATATACATACTTTTATATTCACTTACAGACATAGAAAGGTGGAACCACATAAATTGAAATATATTAATATTAGTAACACTAATCACAAGTACTGTGCATTTAGAACTATGCTATAATTGGCATTATATAATAGCAAAACCATTATATGGTTAAATAGGTAGTTAAAAGAGATAGATGATATTCCTTGTGGACAATCCCATCTGAGTGTGAGGGATGATAGGAGTTAAGTAAAGCTATCAGTTCATATTTATTTCTCCATGGCTGTAGTGAGTTAAATTGTTTACCTCAGAAATATATGTCCTAACCCCTTACCTATGTATCTAAATGTACTCAGAAGTAGGCCCTTTACAGGTATAACTAGGTTAAGGCCCTCAGGCTGAGATCTTCCTGCATTTAGGCCAAGTCTTACATCCAATGGCTGGTGTATTGATGAGAGAAAGAAGAGGGGGATTTCACAGACACAGGGGAGAAGTCCATGTAAAACCAGAGGCCCGGACTGGAGTCATGTGCCTTGAGTGGAGGAATTCCAGGAGCTACCAGAGCTGGAGGAGGCTAACGTACTTCCCTAGAACCACTAAAGGGAGTACGCTACGCCAACACCTTGATTTCAAACTTCTGGCCTGTGGAAGTATGGTAGAATGCATTTCTGTTTTTTCAAGCTATCAAATGTGCATTAATTTGTTGTAGTAGATCCAGGACATTAATACAAGTTAAAATGTCATGCATTTGCCCAAGATTTTTTTTTCCTATTGTCCTTTACACTGATGTAAGAAATAAAACTTTTGCCCTAAACAGTTTGGCTCAGTGGATAGAGCATCAGCCTGCAGACTGAAAAGGTCCCAGGTTCAATTCTGATCAAGGGCATGTACCTAGGTTGCAGACACATCCCAAGATGATGTTTCTCTCTCATTGATGTTTCTAACTCTCTATCCCTCTTCCTTCCTCTCTGTAAAAAATCAATAAAATATATTTTTTAAAAAGATATAAAACTTTTTTTTCTCCTTACTAGCTATTTAAATAAACAGATGATTGATAACTTATGTTACTCAGGATATGCCCACAATTTGAATTGTTTTAGCAAACATAAATTTGTAACTCAATTTTACATGAATGTTTGAAAATGTTGTGTAGCTTGCAATTATAAATACCTAAATGTTCTTTAATAAAGAAATTGATAATTTTAAAACATAGAGGTTTATTTATATTTTAGAATCTAAAAAAAATTCTTGGATAATTCTATAATAAATGGGAAAATAAAAATGTGGAAAATAAGAAACCTTAAACAATGAAATACATTTACTTTTATGAGTAGTCATACCGTAACTTTTTATAATGTTTTCATTTAACTTAGCAAAGTAAATATTGAATATAAATAGTTTACATTCAATCAACACTTATATAAACACAAAAAAAAAAAGATGAGAAAAAGTAAAAGTGATGAAAAGGAAACCTACACCATGACCTCATAGCAAGTGTTTAAAACATTTGGACTTTAGATGCAGAAACATTCAATTATATTTATCCTGCTGGTTGGGTAGTATTGTGCAGGTTTGATAGAGGGGGAGACCAAGAATTGAAATGCTCTTTGGACCTACACATTCATTCAGGTGCTGTTCTGAGTAGGGATTTTAAAAAAAAACTGGAGGGATTCTATCACAACAAACATATAAAATAAGGAAAGTATCAGAAGGACATGAAATTGCACAGTGGAGTAAGAAAAGAAAATTGTGAATGATTGATACTCACGTTCCCAGCTTGGCTGATGGGAAGAATGGCAAGGTGATTGGCAGGAATGGTAATATACAGAAAGTGAGAAATACTATCAGAACCCTTTCTAAGTGACTCTCTCTGACAGAAGCTACGAAGCATGAGCAAAGTATTGAACACTTCAAACGTCTCTTCCCCTGGCCAGTATGCTAGCATTCCTAAAAGGGGTTGGTCATGCCAGTTCTCATCCAAGTTGATGATATGGGTATCAGGATGACGTGATTTGTGAAATATTCACAGACAGTATTCCTGTCTTAGGGGGCGCAGAGGAGATTTGGTGCTTTCATCTCAAAGGCCTCTAACAGTTGAAGACTGGAAGATTTGAAAGTACATATTAGATGACAGGATTCTTTTTTCCTTGCCTCCCACATCATATTTTTCCCTGTCAAGATGAAACCCTTCACACTGTGGATCGAGAAGGGTAGGTGTGGAGAGAAATAGAAGTTCAGGGTACCAGAATGGGGGCAGGGCTGCACAGTTTTATGGCTGGGCAAGAGAATCCAGTTTTCAGAATACTATGAAAACATGAGAGCCAAACATACTTATTCTCCAGTGTTTTCTGGGTCCTGCTCTAAAAACAATGATCTTTGGAAATTAAAAATAATAATAATAAGGGCCACTATATCTGTGCAACTCAATTTGTCAAGTGGTTCTTTATTACATATACACGTTATAATACTGCAAGGATTACCTATAATAATAAAAGTATAATATGCTAATTAAACCAGATGTCCTTCCGGATGAAGCCAGGGCTGCGAGGGAAACCCGGGTCCCAGGTACCAGAGGGAAGCCGGTGCTGGCAGCAGGGCAGGGGAAGGCCTACTCTTTCATGAATTTCATGCATCAGGCCTCTAGTTTATTACGTAGATATATCATTGACCCCTACCACAGTATCATATATTTTTAAGTCCTCACAGATGAGACAGACTCAAGGACATGAAGTTCAGTATGTGGTTACCTGGTTCTCTTTCTACCATTCCATGGTACAGAGTGTCTCAATAAGTCACTTCTGACTGAATCACTGTCTACCTTGTGAGATATCTTGTTATTAGGCTCCTGGATTACTATTGTCACCTTGGTGGTTTTGTTTCTTTCTTTAAACAGATTATGAGCATTTTAAAGGAAATATTTATTATACTAGAGGCCCAGTACACAACATTTATGCACTCGGGGGAGGGGGTGGGAGGGCCATCAGCCTGGCCTGTGCCCTATAGCAGTCAGGGAACCCTCAGGGGATGTCCCTATGGGGAGCAGGCCTAAGCTTCCAATCAGACATCCTTAACACTGTGGTGGAGGCGGGCAACTGCACTCACCAGCCTGGTTTGTGGCTGAGCAGTGCTCGCCCTGTTGGAGCACACTGACCACCAGGGGGCAGCCCCTGCATTGAGCATCTGCCCCCTGCTGGTCAGTGCACATCATAGCGACCGGTCGTTCTGCCGTTTGGGCAATTTGCAGATTACCCTTTTATTATATAGGATATGAACTATTGAACATCTCAGCAGAAATGTTTATCTATCCTACTCAATGTTAAAGAAGGAAATGGTTTTCTATCAATACCTAGCACCATTCTTCACATGTACTAACTGTCAACATTTAATGAAATATTCAAGGAGTACTAATGGGCCTCCTTAGGCACACGTGTGAATTAAGCAACATTTTTCTTTGTCTGCAGTGGCTTTTCAGTTATTTTCTCCTGAAGAACATTTTTCTCTTCCTTCTTGCTCTCAGGGTCTATTTGATCATTCTGTGTATTTAAGAATACTTTCAACAAAAAGATAAATTAAAAACAAAACAAAAGTTGAGGATAAAGAAAAAAAATGCCTCCAGGATGCTCTGTTAGAGCTTCTCATCCACTCCTGCTCACATTGATTGTTTTTTTGTTTCATAGAAAAATATATTTTATCTGGAAATTATCAAAGTATTAATTTTTCTGGAATAGATAAACTTAGAAAGTAGAAGGTAAAGCCAAGTTAATTATTTAATAGCTTTAGGGGCATTTTAAATGTGAAAGAGAACCTATTTTGAACCAAAGAAAGTGCTTTCCTTATTTAATCTAGCTTTAGAAAAAGATATATTTTGTAAGAAAAATAAGATTACAGAAAAAGGGAAAAGTATTATTCAACTGAATGATTTTGAGATAGAATCCCTGCAAACAAAAAGGTTGAAGTACTTCATTGTAAGAAGAAATGGATTAGTGACAGGGATGATTTTTAATTTTAAGACAGAGTGACCATGAGAATGTTGGCATTAGCTAAAATATGTTTGTAAAAATTAATTTAATTTGAATTTAACACATTCAGATTAAGTTTTAAACTGCATGAAGATTACCTCATATCTAATAGGTGGATGCACATGACCAATAGACAGACATTGAGGGTCCCCAGACACATGATTCTGTCAGAACCTCTTGTATGTGATATACATATAATAAAATATGTGAGCAGTGGGAAATAAAAATGGAAAATATAATTTCCCATGCTTAAAGGGTTTCACTTTTGCAAGAAAGAATAAAGAATTAAATGAGTGAAATTATGCTTATGGGAATTCATTAAGAACAATTGAAAATTAAAAGTTAAAAGTCTATTTCTATCAAATTGTTTCTGAATCTATTCCATTTCTGACAGAAGAGGGCTTTAATTATTATATTGTGTCACTCAGAGGGACCCGAGTATATTCCAGGATGATTGATTGCTGCTGGATTTGAAAGAAACTCTCATTTTCCCATTTCAGACTCTCTGCTAAATCTAGGAAATAAACACAATAGTTGTAACAGAACATTCATCAACACAGACTGACTTAGAGCTTGATGAGGGATCAAGGGATTTATTCATCTTTTGTCTTACTCAATAAAAGCTTCTTGAATATGTCATTTGTATAAAATTGACCTACAGTGATTGCTCTGAATATGTTAAAGGTTCAGTAGACATTCCTTTAATAGCCAAAGATAGAAACAAAGAATTGATAGAATTAATAAGTGAAATGATGGAGTCGCAGGGACTATGTTAGTTAACTGAGGGTAAGGAAACAGTTGTGGGAAGATCTCCTGTAGGTCAAACTTTCAAAAAATCACAACAAGGGAAGTAAAGGCAAAAATAAATGAATTGGACTATATTAAATTTTTAAAAAGTCTGCACAGCAAAAAAAAACAAAACAAAAAAAAAAACCTTTCATCAAAACAAAAATGCAACCAACCAAATGGGAGGAGATATTTGCAAACAGCTCTGACAATGGTTTAATATCCAAAACACATAAAGAACTGATACAACTCAACACCAAACAATCCAACTAGAAATTTTCCTCAAAAGGATAAAAATAGTAACCGTACGACCCAACAACCCATCTTCCGGGTTTCTACCAAAAAGATTTGAAAATATTTATTTGAAAGACATGTACGCTCCTATGTTCGTTGTAGCATTTTTTTTCACTGTGGCCAAGACATGGACACAATCAAGTGTCCTTCACTGGGTGATTGGCAAAGAAGATGTGGTCCATATATACAATGGAATACTCCTCAGCCAGGAGAAAAGATGAAACTACCATTTACTGCGGAAAAAATTAAGAACCATATGATTTCACTCATGTGTATGACGGAAAGCTGAAAACAGCAAAGGAACGAATAAGGAAAACAAACGAACAAAAGTCAAAATCTCAGACAACGGTGGTGGTTACCAGATGGAAGAGTTTGTGGGAGAAGTAAAGGGGGTCAGATGTACAGCACTGAAGATAGTTTGACTTTGGTGAGTGGGCACATTAAACAAAACAAAACAAAACAAAACAAAACAAAAAGACCTAAATCATGAATCAAAGTCATCAAGTAAGAAGGGATCAATATTTCTTCACTTATTTATGCATCCACTGGTTGATTACTGTATGTGCCCTGACCGGGGATTGGATTCATCACCTTGACACTCATATCAGGACAGCGCTCTAACCAACTAAGCTTCCTGACCAGGGCTTCAATATTTCTGTGTTAGAATTTCCAGGGAAAGAAAGTGCAGAGAATGGCAAAGAATAAATATCTGAAGAAATAATAAAAATAAGAAAAGGAAAGAACAGTCATGACAACACTAAGATAATTTACGTTCTCACCCAATAAGTTTCTTGATACTATATTCTACATATTAAACATTGAGCCACTTTTTTTCCCTGGTAGTAAATTAGTACAATTTTAAAATGCACATAACCTGGTCATTTCCTAGTATTTCTGACTCTGTCAGAAGTATTTTTTTAAAAAGTTACTATAGCATTGCCATGTTCCTGATTGGAAAGTTCAATACGAAGGGTGGTGGCAATGGGTGATGACATATTTTTGAAATCCTAATGGCTAAGATATGGTTAAACATGCCTTTTTTATTGATAATGATGAAAACTGCATACCTCAAGCTTTCTTATCGTTGAGGTCATTTCCCAAAAGCACTATTGCTTAACTCATTTACAATTTGACTGAACACTAAAGAGTAAGTCACGCCAAAGACTCCTTCATCAAACATCTTCACTGAGCAAGATTGTTGATTGGCCTTTTATAATTCTCATTTCTATAATTCTGTGAATACACTATGATTTATCAAAACCCTGGAAGTTAATGCAGTGATCAATCAATGCAAATGAACTGTAATGAAAACGGAGCACTTCGTTGATTGTGTATTCAACAGAAAGGCTTCTGGAGGTGATTGTGCAAAGGACATGTGCGGTCATTCACTGTCACTAACATCTCCCTTCCTCACGGCACAGGTTTTAGCTCCCTTCCCCCACAGAGGGCATTTATAATTGGTTTTCTGGAGGATGTCCAGAAATACTGAGCACTTTTTTTTAAATATGTTTTTATTGATTTCAGAGAGGAAGGGAGGGGTAGAAATATCAATGATGAGAGGAAATCATTGATTGGCTACCTCCTGCTGCCCCCTACTGGGGACTGAGCCAGCAACCAGGGCACATGCCCTGCCCAGGAATTGAACAGTGACCTCCTAGTTCATGGGTCAACACTCAAACTATGAGCCACACCAGCCAGGCACTACTGAGCACTTTAAAAATGTTATTCAAGAGCTTTATAAAGAGGGGATATCTATACCTCAAAGTGAACAGCTTGTAATTTTGAGGTCCAAAACGTTTGCATTTTAAAACATTCACTCCTCATTTGCAAAGCAGGGCCTAGATGAGACCAGGAAGACAATTTTGTTCCATCTACATGTGCCCAGAACAAATGTTGTCTTGATCTGAATATTTGGAGATTCGAGCGGATGCCTTTAATGTAAATGCATATCTCATAAGCCTGCTCTGGTTTGCTGAGACGCTTACTTGTGAATTAAAACAAGAGCTAGCAAAACTAAACAGATGGCCTGAGAGTTTGTGTAGAAAACTTTGTTTCCCCTCAAAACTCATGTTCTAAGTCAGCCTTGTAACAACAACCGACAACAGATTAATAATGCTTCAGTGTATTTGCTAAATGTTTCACACGTTTAGTCAGACAGATGTTTAAACAGTACCTTCTGATTTGCTAGAATATCTTCTTGCTCTTTATATTACAAACCAGGAGAACAAGACCTAGAGAATGGGCTGAAAATTTGGATGTGCTAAGTATATATACTATATAATAAATGCAGGGATTACTAAATAATCATGCATGAAAGCCAATATATATATATATATACAAGATGGGGCAAAAATAGATTTACAGTTGTTAATATGGAAAATAATATGATAATAAAAAATAACATAAGAATAAACTGAGTGTTTTGTATATTCACCATTGTAAGCTCCTTTTGCCCCACTCTATATATAATCATAGAGAATTTCTTTGATACTATGCATTACTACATACAAATTTATTTACTATACATTATAACTATAGAGAAGAACATATTCTATAAGAATTTCTTACTGCTAACACATCTTAATGAATGGTCAACACACAATAATGACATAGCAAACTCATAGAGATGGGCTCTGGGCAAATGGTTTATAATTCATCTCAACCATCTAGCGCTGTATTTCTGTGGTTAAGATATTTGAACTATTTAACATTCAGCTTCCTTATTTATCACAGAGAAATAATGATAGTTTCCACCTTCCTCTATTTTTGTGCAAATTTACTTACAGGTAGAGTTTGTAAAAAACTCGTACCACAATGACTAACATAGAAGACGTCCACAAATATTGATATCATTATGATCATTATTATCATCGTATTAGTAATTAATTTACCTCTGAACAGTGCATTTCCCCCCTTCGACCTAATGACAAGAGTCTGAAGGCATCAGAAAGTGATTATGAGATTAAGGCCTCCATTACAGCTGGGCCAGGCAGAGGGCAGTCCACAGGGGTCAGGGGTACCTGGAAGGGACTTTGACCCCATACTGCTCCCCTTTACCCAATAGGAATAATAACATCCCCATTAAAGAGTATAGTAGTCCTCTCTTATCCACGGGAATACGTATGCAGACACCCAGTGGATGCCTGAAGGTATAGAGAGTAGAGAACTACATATATATATACTGGTTTTTTGTTGTTGTTTTAAAAATATATTTTTATTGATTTCAGGGAGGAAGGGAGAGGGAGGGAGAGAGAGAGAAACGTCAACGATCAGAGAGAATCATGGATCAGCTGCCTCCTGCACGCCCCACACTGGGGACCCAGCCCGAAACCTGGGCCTGTCCCCTGACCGGGAATCGAATGGTGGTGACCTCCTGGTTCATAGGTCGAAGCTCAACCACTGAGCCACGCCGCCTGGCATACATACTGTTTCCTACACACACCGTTTCCCCATACATGCGTCCCATAATGAAGTTTAATTTATAAACCAGACACAGAAAGAGATTAACACAGAGACTAATAAGAAAGTAGAACCATGAGAACGCAGTATGTAATCAAAGTCCTGTGAATGGCGTCTCTCCACACGTCCTGGTGGACTGTACTCACCCTTCGTCCAGGGCGATGACAGGGCGCCTCATCCAGTGCAGAAGGCTCCCCGCGGCCCCTGCAGGCGGCCCTCTGCGCCTCCCCCTGCCATCCTAGGGGCCCGCAGAGGCCCCAGCGCTTCGGGCGGGAGTGAGGGAGCAAGGCTGCCTCGCAGGTGCATCAGGGGCTGGGGGAGGAGGAGGGGCTGCACCCGGGCGCTGAGTGTGCAGGTGCATCAGGAGCTGATGGTGGTGGTGGTGGGGAGGGGGGCAGGAGGGCCTGCAGCTGGGTGCTGAGAGCAGGCGCAGCCACGCGGAGGGGCCGCCAGGTGAACGCACGAGTTTCCATCACGAGCTTCCATCACGGCCTCTGAAAGGTGCAGTTTACCACCCGGGACTTGCTTATTTCCAAAGGCCTTTTACTTACCTACCGTTTTGGACTGCGGTCTACCCCAGGCGATCCCAACTGCAGGTAAGAGGAGATGTGGGTAACACAGGCAGGTGGGGGGCAGCTCAGGGGGTCCTGGGAGAAGGTGTCCGCCCAGCCCAGCCGAGGGGGGACCAGGACAAGTTGGGGGGCCGTCTCAGCCCCGGGGCACAGGTGAGGGCGCTAACATAGGGGAAGTCCACTATGTTGGTGCCGCTATTCTCCCTGGATTATTATTTAATTTACCTTGCAGCTTTGTGTTTTAAGCAACAAAAAGCCTATTGCCTTATTTGTGTATGGGGTATTATATATTTTAAATTCAGAAAAACCTATTTTTTTCATCTATATGGCATTATACGAAGTTATATCAGTCGACTCTCCCACTATTGCATTAAAGTAGACATAAATAGTTCTAAACCCAGCACTATTCAAAGGAAAGGAATGCCATTAATCACAGATAAAGGCTTTACTTTTGGCGGGAAAAACAACCAGCACAAAGTATTTGTTTAATTACTTTTTAAAAAATGTTGATACAACACATATATCCTGCAAACATTTTGAGACTATTCCGTCGATAAAAAACATTTTAATCTTACTGAGAGGAATGCATATTAGTAAATTATTTTAGGATAAGATGGCTTTATAATTTATAATGCTTTGCTTTTCCCACATCATAATCTCTGTATTCTAAATATATGTCCCTTCGAATGTTACAGGCTTTCTTTTTGCTACATAGCTAATTAGAGATTGGCAAGGCCATTTTGCATGAATATCATGTAGGCCGCTACTCTAATTGTTTTGCTCCCAAAATTAGGCAGATGATCAGCCTAAAATGAGGGCGTTTCTGATGTTTGTTGAATCCTTCAAAGAACAGGAATCAGTTGCAAACTGAATAAACCCACCATTGGTGTTTATGAATATCCTGCATTTCGTTGTTACTCTAAAAGTCAGGGTTGGATAAATGGTTATTTTATAAATTCTCCAAATAAGTTTCAGTTAAAAAGGGATCTAATCTGTTGAACTTCTTTTAAAAGTTTGCTTTTAATAATTTTCCAACAGAATTGTTTGAGTTCGTCCCAGGCTTGTATTTAAAAGTAGGCCAGGTAATGAAAGTGTATTATAACAAATGGTGCCTTATTAAATATAATGATTTACATGTTGATTCAACATTTACTTGGGAAGAGACCAAGCAGCGCAGAAGGGAAGGGTGGTGGACCCCTGAGGTCAGTACTCTCTTGATATGTTCTCTCTAGAAATAAATAGTTTGCCCTAAACTTGCATATTCCAGTCAACCGCGATAAAGCTTTGCTGGACACATTATGCAATAGTCTCTTCAGGTGCCGCAGGTGGCTAAGCCACGTGTGTGTCTCATTTGTGTTCACAGCGCAGAGGAATTTCAGCAGTGGAGCATAAGAAAAAGCTTGTCACCTTGCCCGGCACGTAGAAAGTAGACCCGCACTGTGTTCGGATGAATTAAACTTTCAGTAATATTTAGGATCCCAGAGAAAGAGTTCCATCAGATTCCAGGAACCTGAATGCCTGGTCCGCTGCAGTCCTCTGCCTGGACCTTATCACACAGAAGCAATAGGCCTGCTCCATGTGCAGGTGATGCTAGTTTAAGGCCCTGAATTGCAAGTGAGGCTGAAAACCCTGAAAGTAATGCAACCTAATGATCAGAATGGGTAAATGTTTTTGCTCATCTGAAGCAGAAATGCAGAGCAAATCTACATGGCTGTTTATTAGTACAGAAACGGAATAAGACCCCAAGCTCGTCTGAATCCACAGCCCATGCTCTGAAAAGGAACATCCTGCTGATTGCAAATGGATGTAAGGAACAGCAGATAATATCATCTACATCTTGCCAGAAGGAAAGGCCTCGGTGAACTGTTCTACGCAAATGCCATTTTTCAAAATATTGAGCAGGTTCATAGCTGAAAACCTATACAGCAACCTGTCAGAGTTAGTTAACTAAATGTGCACCTTCCCACACGCTCAGCTTATGCTGAAAAATTCACCAGAAATTTACCTTGCTTGACTTGGATATGCTATGGGTATGCTCTTTTTTCACATGGTTGCAGAATTTGCTGAAACCTATTTTAAAAATATTCAGACTTAAATTATTTCAACTGTGATCTATTGCCCAGAATGACCTCTTTAATTATGACATAACTAGAGGCCCAATGCACAAAATCTGTGCAAGGGGCTTGGCCCTCGCAGCCTTGGCCGGCCCTCACAGCCCAGGCTTCATCCGGAAGGTGGTCAGGATGGTCCTTCTGCTGTTCGGTCTAATTAGCATATTAGCTATTTATTATAGAGGATGTAGGTCCTAACTTTTTTACTGAGGGAACTCCTGACTACAGGGTTCTCACCTGATTATAATTTGTCACTTAGAATATCTATTAAATTCTTATGTGCTACGTTGTGAGTATATGTTAGTGAATAAGACTCATTTGGTCTCCATAGAGAGTTTATATAGGAGAGAGCAGGCAGTACAATATGAGCAACCCATAAATATAAATTATAATTGTAATGAATAATATGAAGAAAATAAAAAATATATCAATAATTTAGAATAACAAAAAAGTAGAACCAACTCATAAAGGAGGTCAGGTGATAGAGCTCTGAGAAAGATGAGCGTTAGGCCACATAGAAAGATGAAAAGCCATCTACATCTGCAACCATGAAACACTGAGATCAGAAGAAAAATAAAATGGGAGGAGGCTATTTGGAATAGGAGAAATGAAGTTTATTTTTATAACTTAAATTCTCTTGTTAAATCTTTTTTTAAAAAACTGATAAGGGTAGGTATTTGAAGGAAGTAGTCAACAGACATCTCAAATGGAAAAATTGAGGGTGAAGTGAATTAAATAATCATTTTAAATAACAATTGAAGGCAGAAATCATATTTACCTGTCTTTGATGAGAGTGGACCCTGAATAATCTGCTTAACTGCCCGTAGCCCACCATCCTTTCTGTTTCCAGGCGACGTCCTGGCATTCTGAAGCCCATTTCCCTGACAAGTCTCTCCCCCACAGCTCTAGTCCCAGAGGGGCCTTGTACTGCACAGTTGGGAAGGTGAACTTGGTCCTCCTCCTCCCCATTTCAGTCTATTACTTGGCCAGCCCCTAGGTGGCAGCAGTAAATAGTTGTATAAGTCCACCCTGGAGTTGGCCTCACTTTTTTTCTGTTTGTCCCATAATAATTTCCAGATTTGTATATTAATACTGAAGACCAGTTAGCACTGTTATTTAAGTTAAATCATGAGTACGTTTTGTGTGTGTGTGTGTGTGTGTGTGTGTGTTGAGATTTCTAGGGAGGGACATGAACTAAACCATTCCTGGTAGATTCATTCCTCTCTGTGCTCTGAGGATCTCTTGTTCTTGAGTTAAGCTAATTCATTGTAGGGCATACTCTTAACCACACTAATGCAGCTTCCTCCCCCATCACCAAGTAACTGTGCTTTGCTGTGATGAGTCATCATTGGAGAATGAAAGGCTATGAAATGTCTTACTCTAAAATGCCTTTATTCACAGTAAAGAGGGAGAGTTTTGTCACTTTCCAGTTCTACTCAAGGAGAAATCTTGGAGGTTTCCTATCTTACAACCTGTAGGTGTCAAACACACACCAGCCAACACACAAATAAATAAATAACAAACAAACATCGCACTCTCTGTTCTCCACCTTCTACAAGTTCAAGTTTTTTTTTCCCACCCTGCTCCTCTCTCTGGATTCTGTGTTTGTGGCACAAATGATCATTTGACATCTACTCTTTTTCATGACTCTGTAGTTATGCAATATTTTATTATAATCTACATAAGGCTCCCTTTTTTATTTTACAAAGCTCACTTTGGAAGACGTATAAACCAAAAAAGGAACAGCAGCTTTTCTTTTCTCTATGCATCCTCCAAAACAAACCTAGCTGTCATTAACGCAATGCGATGTATCAGCCTGACTAGAAAAAGGCCAGCTGCTGATAAGAGTGGTCGAGGTGCTTATAGATTTTACCATTTAGCATTATTATATTGGTACATAATATGTACTTTGCTATCCACTCATTACACCAGCTTTTGTTATAAGGCTGCATGGGACAAGTAATTCATGGACCTAAGACCCAGTGTTAGAAACGTAATACGGCTTTTGAATTTTAATCTATTGAATCAACACCGTTTGGCTACCAGAAACATCAAGGCGAGATGTATGGCCTATATATGCTATCAAATGAGAACCTGGAGGGGTGTTGGGCTCTATTGTTCTGAGGTTCACTTAAAATGTGGAGATACTTTTATTGCCTTGTTCCAGCTTCTCACTCCAAAATCCGGAGGAAGTGAAAAATCCCTGTCAATGTCCACATATATTTAGATATATTATATTAATGAATACCAATATTCATTCTGTAAATTTATCATGATCTAACAATTATTTCTTCTGCTTTTGGACTTTCTACCTTTTCCCAACATTTTGTTGTAGACTATGTATGTGACCTTTTCCTTAAATTCCTTGTTCAAAGGATATTAACATTAGCAATTTGTAGGTATTGAAATGTATTATGAAAATATTTTGCAAAATCTTTTTATGTCCATTTACAGGTCTACTGACCAAATATAAGCTTATTTGTTTTGCTATAATTATGCTTGTCAAGGGTATAATGATTTTTAATTCTTTCTTATGTGGTAGAGGTAAAAGGTACATGTTTTTAAAGTATTGCTTTTTCTTTTTAATTAACCAAGCTGAAACTTTTTACATATTTAATTGCTCTCTACATTAACCTTTGGAAAAAATCAAGATCATATGTAACATATAAACTTTTAAATCCACTACATAGATTTCATTTCAGATAAAGGGAAAACAAATACACACTTTTATGTGTCTAATTTTAGATATTGGCGTAACATTTTTGTGGTTTCTCTCTTCTCATAATGTAAAAAGGAAACAAAATGTATTACTGTCAAGATATTCATGTAGCAATAGTTAAAGGAATCTTACGTTTCTTAGGGTATTTTCTGTTTCTGGATTGTTAAAGCTGTGTTTACCATGGACAATGAATTTCTCAATTTTTAAAGTGGGTTGGTTCTATTTAGATCTGTTGAAAATATTTAGTATAGTCACTGATGCAGTTGAATGAAATAAAGGTCGGTAACAATTAGCAGCGGGAATTTGATTAAAATTTTGTTAGCGGATCTCCCTATTTTTATGGGCTTCCACTAGAAAAGGTAAGAGAGCAGGCTTTCAGAAACAGAGAAATATGTTTGAGTTACAATGGGAATTTCTTACTGAGAATAGAGCCAGGAGGAATGGTGATGCCATGAGACAGGGAAGAGAGAGTAGGCACTCTTGTTCTATCTTTGGTTGGCCAAAAACCATCTGGAATAACATGTCTTTTCTAATGTGGCCACAGTCACTGTGTGCGTTTATGTCAAGTCTTTCTTTTACTCTCTGATAATTGCTCTATTTCATTTGGATCATATCCTACGTGATGTATGTGGGAAGCCTTGGTTAATGAGCATGCCAAAGAAATTCTAAGGATTATCTGAGGCCACAGAGAACAGGAGAGGCAAAAGCCCAGGTTGTGAGTCAACAAAGGATCAGAAACCCTACTGGAGGGAAGGAAGAGTTGACACAGTGACAAGCAGCACTTCCATGTTTATGATTAAGATCGCCTCTTCGTAAACATATAAGGAAATCTATGTAATTTATCCACCTTCACCAGGAAAAGTAAAGCTGTCAGATTCAAAGTTTGAGATGTAAAGAGGGTATCCACATAAACTTAGAAACCAACAGCTTGCACAGTTTAATAAAATAATAATTTTAGGCCCTAGCCGGCTTGGCTCAGTGGATAGTGTTGGCCTGCAGACTGAAGGGTCCCAGGTTCGATTCCGGCCAAGGGCAAAAATAAATAAATAAAATAAAATAAAATAATAATTTTAATCAATACTTTCATTTCCATTGATAACATTATTTTAGATATTAATATTTAAATTAATTTTATTATAGTGATGTATTATTATTTCTGAATTACATAAACTTTTGATATTTATTATAAAGTATTGTACATTTATATTATATCCATCTTATGTTATGATTCAATATACAGTTATTGTAATATAAATTCGTATTATATTCATTTATTATATTTTCTTATACTTTTAATAAAATTACAACTCAGAATCCCTCATTACACATGATGAATAATATCTTTATGTAAAAGTAGAATTATTTGGTATTTAAAAGGGGGTTTACTAGACTCAAAGGACTTTTAGTTGCTGTCCATCATCTAATTAGAGATTTTAATCTTTGAATTTCACATTTAACTTCTAGAAAACAAATTAATTTCGAATCGGTTTTTCATTTCAAAGACTTTAAGAAAATAGAAGCCCAATAAAGACCTACCAGTGGGTCAAAAAAGAGTTGATCATGATTAAAATAGCATTTTGAGTTACCTGTAGGAGAGATTAAACCACACTTATGATTATAGCTTTAGAACCTTTCAAACATAAAAGACAACTGTCTTTTTAAAAAAGTTAATATACTATTTTACTAAGAAATGAAATCACTTCATATATATGAAAGAATTAGTCTTCTTAAATGTTTATGAACCACAGAAGTAAATAATCAACAGAAGAGCATCACTATACAGTTACACCAGTAATAATAATAATAATAACACTGAAATAATAAAAATAAAATGTAAGTTATATAAATTTCTTTTTCCTCTGTCTTAATAGTAATACCTGTTGTCTATGTTTTAATCTATTGATTGTTGCATAATGTATTCTTTTCATGGCTGGGATGTGTGGTGGAGCCCAGAGGAACCATCAGACAATAATACACGCCCCGGGGAGTTTTAAAGTTCCAAAGAGCAGGTGGTCTTCTTGGCTTCTCCGATGAAACTAAGAATCCAACGAGGCAAAGATGAGTCAAACCTTCAGTCAGTTTTCTACTATGGGCAGGGCAACAAGCAATGCATGGAAACCGATAATAAATTGATTAGGGGGCCCTGATTGCATACCTGCCATTTATCTGCCCATAAGTAGTATGTAAACCAGAGCTCTGTCTCTTTAACAGTGCGCTTCTAGTATGGACACAGTGAGGGAGGTGGGTTCTTAAGTAGAAGTGACGTGACGTAGATGACCGGTGATAGATGGCAAGGTTGCAATTTAAAGAGAAAAACAATTCTTGATATAGTCAATCCTCATTATTTGTATTTGTGATCTCATATACACTCTAAATTTACTTTATTCCCAAAAGTAAGATTGTGTCACTTTCACAGCCCTTTGGGTTTGCGGAGCGCCATAGACTGTGTCACCCGTGGTGCATGTTCCAGCTGAAAGCTCTGCATGCCTGCTTCAGCTTTCATCCTGTAAACAACTGTCCTCCTCATGGTCTATTTAGTGTTACATTTTTCATATTATGTTTTTTAATACATTTTTATTGATTTCAGAGAGGAATGGAGGAGAGAGAGAGAGAAATATTAATGATGAGAGAGAATAATTGATTGACTGCCTCTTGCATGCCCCAAACTGGGGATCAAGCCCACAATCTAGGCTTGTGCCCTGACCAGGAATTGAACCATGACCTTCTGGTTCATAGGTTAATGTTCAACCACTGAGCGACACTGGCAGGGATCATATTTATGTTATTTTTGTGTATTTTTTTGTGTGCAATTTCACTAAGCTTGCCCTCAAGCATAGTGTTTCAGTGCCATCTAGCATTCCCAATTTCAGGCTGCGATGTGCCCTTATGTGCTATTATAGACACTTTGTTCAGGCATGAGTTACGGTGCTTGTTGGCCATGAGTTAATGTTAATGAATTAAAAATAATATTAAATTAACAGTCTTTAAACAAAAACATACACAAAACTATGTTCTGTGTTGATCAGTTGATGAAAATGTACTGAAAAGGGTTTACAGAAACCTAACCCTGTATTTCTCCTAAGACCAATGGTTAAGTGTTTGCTAATTCAGTGTTTGCAGAAATTTTATAAACAACTAGAGGCCCGGTGCACAAATTAGTGCACAAATGGGGTCCCTCAGCCTGGGCAGTGATCAGGGCCAATTGCCCAGTCCCAATGGGGGCAGATTGGGGTGGGCCGGCCAGCCAGGGAGAGGGACCGCGGGAGGTTGGTCAGCTGTGGGAGATTGGCTGTGGGAGCGCACTGACTGCCAAGGGGCATCTTTTGCATTGAGCATCTGCTCCCTGGTGGTCAGTGCACACATAGCTACCATCCGGTCATCTGATCATAATGGTCACTTAGGCTTTTATATAAATAGATTTCTGTAAATAACAAGAATTGACTGTACATTGGCATATTTGTTTGCTAGAGCTGCCATAACAAGATGCCACAGACTGGGTGGCTTAAACAACAGAAGTTAATTTTTTCACAGTTTGAAAGGTCAAAGGTCATGATTAAGATGTGAGCAGGTTTGGTTTCCTCTGAGGCCTGTCTGCTTGGTTTGCAGATGGCTGATCCTTGTTGTGTCCTGACGTGGTCGTTTCTCTGTGAGCATGCATTCCTGGTGTCTCTGTGAGTGTCTGCCTTGTGAGGTTCCCAGTGGGAACCTCCTAGAATTTTTAGGTATAACTTATAGGAACCCACCCCTGCTGTGGCCAAGATTTCTACTTGAACAGGCATATTTATTGCTGAATAAGAAAGAAATCTTTACTATACTGAGACACTAAGATTTCGGATACCCAACTGACATGGTTAGTGGGTGAGTGTTGACCTGTGAACCAGGAGGCCACGGTTTGATTCCCATCAGGGCACAAGATCAGATTGTAGGCTGGATCCCCAGTAGGGGGTGTGTAGGAAGCAGCCAATCAATGATTCTCTCTCATCATTAATATTTCTGTCTCTCTCCCTCTCTGTTCCTCTCTGAAATCAATAAAAATATATTTTAAAAAATATTTGGGTGCTGCTTATTATAGCAGCTAGCATTTACCCTAATATAGAAGTAGGCCCCTTTAATACAGTAAATTAAGAAAACTAAATTATATGACAGTGGCTTAGCTGTCAGGTGGCCAGCGAGGAGAACACTGACCCTAAGACTGAAGAGATGCTAATGGTCAACAGTAAAACGGTTGATAAAACTGTCACTTTTGGGACATGTGCTTGCTGGCCAAGATCTCTGAGCTAGAAGGTAGGAATATAGACCTTAAACGTGTGTTTACTAGTTGGTGTTATTGGCTCTATTTGTACAGAAAGGCATGAGTTCAGAGAAGAATTGGCCAGTTTGAAAGTAAAAATGTAAAGAAAAGTATGTGGATCCAGAAATTCAGAGACTTCAGAATTAGAGAAGGTGGCAGGTGATAAATTCTAAAAAAATAGGTGTTGTGGTTTAAATGGGATTTTAGTGACTGGGGCCCCGAAAAAAACACACAAAACATTTCAGTGAAATAAAGCAACTCAGGCAAAAGGTCAGGTTCAGAATCAGGTCTTCCTCCCTATTCTTCCACAGAGTCTCAGAGCAGCCACCATTAACGTGAGAGAGGACTGTGAGAATGCGGAAGCCGGATAAGGCAGGCTTGAGAAATGTGTGGGAGAGAAACTGGTGGGTGCTGCTAGCACATAGACCTGTCTAGAACGGGATAAATCAGGCGCCTGCTCTGTTCCTGAAGAAATTATAGTGACAAAGAAACATCGTCCCGAACTCAAGAAACTTCTGACTTTTGAAGGCTGAAAACAACCTGCTACCTAGCCTCCTGCCTCGCCCAAGCAGGAACTGGGTTCTGAGAGCAACAAAGCCCCAAAGGAGAGCATGTTCTCTGACACTCACTGCAGGTGTGGCCAGGAATGATACCGGAAATGGAAAAGTACCAGAATGTAGAGAGAAGGGCTACTGAGAAAGTGATCAATGGTGTTTGCCCCAAATCTGAGGTATAGGTAGTGATCCTTGGGGAAGGAATTATTTTACACACACACACACACACACACACACACACACACACACACAAAGTACAAAATTTCACATATACTTTCAGCAGATCGACACACAATTTTGCACACACACACACACACACACACACAGAAAGATGCTTCACTTTTTGTCAGTCATCTACTCCCTTCTTTTCTGAAACAAATATAATCCCTGAATTGACAACAACGATTTTAAGATTATGAGGAAAAATACTCTACTTTTACTGCAAGTTCATCTGGAAATTTGAAAAGTCTGGGTCTTCAGTAGTTAATAGGAAAAGCCATATCCCCCTAGAATTGTCCATCTTAAAACTGCATGATCTGATGACAATAGATTTCTACTTGTTTAAGGGATGATTTTCTATTAGTTGCAGCTGGATAAAATGCTAACACACAGTCTTTGGATGTACACAATAGTATATTTTTCAGTGTATTTGGCATCTCATATGCATCTCAGGTCAGACATATCATATTGCATTTATGCTACGTTCCATCTCTACCCAAATGGCCAGTTCCCCTTATTGACCCGAGTATCTTCATTATTGGTCCTTTGCATATCGTTATAAATATACTCTGTCCCTAGATTCAGAAAACTCCCTTATTCCTTATGTGCAATTGGTAATTAATTCCTGTTAAGTATATCTGTAATTAATTTCCTTCTTTCCACCCACCCTAGCACTGCCCTGTTTCAAAATCTTAACATCACTCATATTAGCATTGAATTTGTCTCTTATTTATAATTGTCTCTTATTTTATAGATATGTCTCTCTTCATATTTGCTTCATTCTAGCTCATCAACCACAGAGTAGAAAATTTGCCTTTTATATAAAATACAAATTTTGATTGAATTTCCCCTAGCATTTTTTTTATAATAATTCAAACCTAACCTGAACACCTTCACCTGACATTCAGTGACTTTCATGATGGATGTTCCTCTGTTCCTGAATTTATCTTCTGTCACCTTATCCCTTCCATACAGTCATATAAAGTCAACTAGTTTTTCCCTAAAATGTAACCAGATTCCATGCCTCCATGCCTTTTTCCGGTGCTCCCCCCTCCCCCATTGCTTCCGATTCTCTCCTTACCTTGTTTTCTGATCGTACCATCATTAATTATTAACCCTTCAAGAACTAACGTACTTTGTAATGTATTTCCGCTTGATTGCTTGCTCCATATCATCACTGTGTGTCTCCTTGTTATCATTATTGGTTTATTTGGTTTTCTCTTCTTGTACAAGTCAGTGTTCAACCAGAGAAGCAGACGCTGGGAGATAAATATTAAGAGATTTATCGCAAGTAACCAGCTTGCCTACTATCTGCTCAGAGTTTTTCTCCAGGCCTATATCAATACCACTCTCCTCTATTTTTATAGAATCTGAAGCGTCCAGGCTACCTGCACATCACATAGAATTTCATGTTGATCCCTTACATTAATGCCATCATGGTTTCCTGGTAGGATGCGTAGGAGGTGGCTTGGAGGCTGTGGGCTGGGGAAGACGTGCAGGGTGGAAGTAAAGTTGTTTTAGTTTTTTCTCGCCCATTGTTATGTGATGGGCATCAACATAGACCATTGCTTTTCTATGTGGTCCCATTTGTTCATTTTTCTCCTTATTTTCCTTGACCCTGGGAGGTGTATCAGTAAACGTATTGCTACAGAGATGCCTGCAATTTTGCTACTTATGGCTCCTCATAAGATTTTTATGGTTTCACGATTTACATTTAAGTGTTTGTTTTTTTTAATCTATTTTGAGTTTATTCTTGTATATAGTGTAAGTTAGTGGTTTAGTTCCTTTCTTTTTTCCCCCCATACCTATTCAATAAACTGATGATCAAAATAGATCCAGAAATATAGAAGCATGGAATAGACTGACAAATTTCAGAGGGAATGCAGGGGTTGGGGGCTGGGGAGAGATTAACTAGGGAACTTATATGCATATATGCATAGCCCATGGACAAAGACAATAGAGTGAAGGCCTGGGAGGGGCTAGTGCAGGACAGAGGGAGGGGGCCAATGGGGAAAAAAACACAGAGGGGAAATCTATAATACTTTAAACAGTAAATTATATATATATATATCATTGCTCATTTAGTAAAAAATAGAAATAGAAAAATGCAATATGCTCAGGCCCCTGTATCAGTTACTTTGTGTAGAGTAGACAAATTGGGGTGGGGTAGAGCCTGGACTTACGTAGTAGTGATGCTGTGTTATCAAATTATTTATTCATTGAGGATGCATCTTATTTGCTGAACAGAATAATAAAACGTCAGTTTCTTTTTTTTCATTACTCAATACTGTCTGCTACGATAACATATCAATTTTTCCTCCACTCCCTACTGTGTTGATATGTCTGTCTCATTGATTTGCTGCCCATCAAATCCAAATCTGATCTGTTCCATTAGCAAACTGTCATTCACAATGGACTTTCCGGAGTTTTCTAAGGGGTGTGTGCCTCTTGGTCTGAAACTGGACCACAGAACCTGGCTGCCCTGCCACCTGCAAATGAATGGGATTGTTTCCTCTGTTTTAAACCCTTCCTAGTTGTTGTTGTTGTTTTAATGTATTTTTATTGATTTCAGAGAAAAAGGAAGAGGGAGGGAGAGATAGAAACATCAATGATGAGAGAGAATCATTGGTTGCCTGCCTCCTGCTCGCCCACCACTGGGGATCAAGCCCACCACCTGGGCATGTGTCCTGACTGGGAATTGAACTCTGACTTCCTGGTTCATAGGTCACCACTCAACCACTGAGCAACACCAGCCAAACACCCTTCCTTGTTTTATCATTGGCCATGGCAAGCATCCTCAGCTGTGGTCCCAAAGAAGGACCAGTTTCCCACCGAGTCAGGACACTGGCGGCCCAGGAGGAACAGAAACAGAGGCAGCAGTAGGCAGGGTGTTTATTTTATTCTTATGAAATTTTGAAACTTCCCATTGGCACACCCTTTTGCCTACTTCTCCCTGTAATCCAGCGGTTCGCAACCAGTGGGTCACGACCCCTTTGGGGGTCGAACGACCCTTTCACAAGGGTCACCTAAGACCATTGGAAAACACATATATAGTTTTTGTGATTAATCACTATGCTTTAATTATGTTGAATTTGTAACAATGAAATTGGGGGTCACCACAACATGAGGAACTGTATTAAAGGATCCCGGCATTAGGAAGGTTGAGAAGCACTGCTGTAGGAGTTTATTTTTAATCAGTTAAAACACTATGATTAGTATTTCCTGGTGATAGAGAGAGGGCCCATTTCTTCAATGTACTGATGTTCCGTTTCCTTCTTGCATGACGTATGTGGTGGTGGGAAGAAGGAGAGGAGTGTGGAGGTTCTTTCTCTTTTATTTTTCTGCTAACTTACCTCTTTTTTTCACTGCCATGTCTTTTATTTTAACATATTTTTTTTATTGATTTTAGAGAAGAAATGAGAGATAGAAAGAGAAACATCAACAATGAGAGAAAATCATTGATTGGCTGCCTCCGGCAAGCCCCACACTGGGGATCTAGTCTGCAACTGGCATGTGCCCTGACTGGGAATCGAACTGTGACCTCCTGGTTCATAGGTTGAGGCTCAACCACTGAGCCACACCAGTGGGGCTTCACTGCCATGTCTTCAAGAGCACCTTCCCTCCTTATCTGCTCTGCCTCCGAAGCTCTGGGTTATTAGGCTGCCCTTTCAGCCCCAGTTTCGTCAACCTCTTCCCAGTGGTCCCTATCGTGAACTATGCACCCCAGGGCCCAGGCCTGTCCTGACAGTGTTCATGATGAGCAGTGAACTTTGGAGAGTTACTCTGTCTATGCTCTGCCTACCCATTCATCTGCCTCTTCTCCTTACATGGCCTCTCTCTCTCTCTCTCTCTTAAACCTATCATTTTGTTAAAAATTTTCAAACAGGATTATTTGAAAGAATAATGCAGCAAACACATATATACTCTTCTAATACTGTCCACCTGGACTCTCTTAAACATCCCTTGCCCACTTTTCACACCTACAAGCTCAAGGGGGCAGTAAGTGCTCTCTCGGGGTTAATATTTGTTTCACTGCTTATAGATCATTTGGATTTTGTGATGTTTTCTGTCTCCTAATAACTCTGAAGACAAGAGTCATGTATGGTTTTATTTGTACTCCCTATTGAATTTATGGTCTTCTGGGAGGATATGTGTTAAAAATTTTGGATTCAAGTGGTTACCATTGTCCTTCAGTTCTAAAGTTCCCTGTTTTCATATTACCTTGCTAGATAGACTCAACTGGAGCAGCTTGGTTCTGTGGGGTTTTTTTGTTTTTGTTTGGTTTTTTTTGCTTGTTTATTGACTTGCACTCTTTATTTATTAAAGCCCTCTGGTGTTTTAAGTGCCATAATTGTATTTCAACAATTTGTATTATTTCCATTTTAATTATATTATCATTCACTCATTATTATTACATAGCATTTGATGTAGTAACCATTTGGAGACTAAATTTTTTCAAGGTAATTACAATAGAAATGTAAAATTTAAGTTCCATTGAGCACCCATTACAAAATCAAAAGCAGTAATATTTCATTAGTGTATTGTTTTAGGTATATTTCCTTAAGTTTTAGAATATAGTATAATTGCAAAATAATTGCCTGTCTTTTTGGATTTTATCTTTGAATTGAGACTGGGTAATTTAGTTAGAAAATATTCCTAGTGATTCCATTTTTCTTTGTTCCTTATTTTGTTATATAATGTAGTTTTATTATTTTATACAAAATGACTTATAATGCCTTATCATATTTATTTAGGTTTTCTTTGTGAAAAAAAAGTTACTGAAAATGGCAAGTAGAGATAAACACTCAATAAAACTTTCATATAGCACCAAAGAGGGAAAAAAGTATTTTGTTTGTTTTATTGTTTTTAGTTAAAATGTTTGATTCTATTTAAAAGTTGTTGGAAATACTCCATCTAAGGAGAATAGTAATTGATAATGTGGCCAGTTTGTTGAAGAATGCATTGAGGTATACAAATGCAATACTTTTATTTTGTACAGGCATTGCTTTTTACTACACTGTGTGGAATCTAGATTTTCCACTGGGTTTTACTTAATAAATTCTTCAGGTTCCATAAATTTCCTCCAACTTTTATTACTTACTATTAGGTAAGTATTCATTTCAAATGAATACTTACCTAATTCATTTTCAAAACTTTGATCACAAACTTGACAAATTTTGGTGCTGGCCCCATTCCCTGCCCAGCTTCCTCTGTGGGCTGACTGCTGTACAGGGGACAGGGGAGCAGGATCCCCTTCCTTCTCCTAGTTCTGCTTTTGTTGGGAGGAGACAGAGGTCGATGTCCCCTTAAAAGGCAACCATATTGCTGGTAGGAAGGCATCCTTTGGCTGAAAGGAGTTCGTTTAGATGCTGGTGGGTGCTGTTTATGTGGTCGAGTCCTAGTTTGTGTCTACACCATCTTGGAGGGGTCTTCAGCTTTATCCTTCTTTCTTACACTTGAGGATCCCTGTAGAGGACCAGCTGGAACTCCCTTTATCTGCCAAAGGTATGCCCTCAACACCTTCTTGGGTTGGGTATTCCATCCTTAGGCCCAGCAGAGACCTGCAAATGAATGGGATTGTTTTAGCCCATGGAGTTAGAAGCAAGTCTGATGTGGGTTGGGTATTCCATCCTTAGGCCCAGCAGAGGCCTGGGGAGCCCTGTTGTTAGCCCATGGAGTTAGAAGCGAGTCTGATGTCTTCTTCTGCATCCGTAGCAGGTTACACAGCATAGACATCATACAGGGATTACCCATAATTCTTGTTAGGCTCACTTAGACCTTGCGCCTAATAGTCTTGCTGACAATTATTATACCACAGGGCTTTCTGCATTTAGAAACCTGCCAACATGGACTTCCATCATTATGTTCCGTATCCACCAAGCTTTGGGGGCCTGTAGGAAAACTCCCCACATTTTTCACATCTTTCCTAGATCCAGAGAAGGTCTTCCAGGGAAGCTGCCCCATGCTCTGAGCTCCCCAGAGCACTTGTCCAAGATCTCTCTGAGCAGGTGGCACCAGGTAAGCATGTGCACCCAGCAGTTCCTCAATCAGGCGTAGAATGAGATTCAGTCTTTATTGTAACAGGAGAACATCAAACTCAGTGGTTCTCTTGGGACTCCCTTTAATTGGTTCCAGGGAAGAGTGAGCCCCCCTCCCTCGTCCCCCCAAAAAAAGGCTGCCATGAGTTTATAGAAATGAGTCAGCTCAGAAGCCTGTGCGGGGATTGCTGGTCAACCTGGTGGCAAGTGAGAAGCCTTCTTTCCGCCCTGGCCCACAGGGCTTTCCATCCTTCTGTCTGGGCCTCGTCCCCTATGCCCAGTGGTGTGCTGCTTAATGACATACAGACATCATACGTTCTAGGGACTGTTTTCATGTTCCTCCTATTTTTCACCCTGAGAATCACATTTTCTATGTCATACCATGTTGTTTTTCATACTCTCTTTCATATAGTTTTATCTAGGATTTCCCCCCCCCCTTGTACTTCATATCTTCTTTATTTCCTCTTTTTAGACAGTAAAGTTTTCTGACAACCTATTCTTTTCAGATGTAGGGAGAGATTCTCGTATACTGCTGATCATTCTTTTATTATAAACCATGGGCCCAAAGTACGAATGCCGCCTTTCCATGCTATCCCCCTAGCCCAGCGGTTCTCAACCTTCCTAATGCCGCGACCCTTTAATACAATTCCTCATGTTGTGGTGACCCCCAACCATAAAATTATTTTCGTTGCTACTTCATAACTGTAATGTTGCTACTGTTACGAATTGTCATGTAAATATCTGATATGCAGGATGTATTTTCATTGTTACAAATTGAACATAATAAAAACATAGTGATTAATCACAAAACAATATGTAATTATATATGTGTTTTCTGATGGTCTTAGGCAACCCCTGTGAAAGGGTCGTTCGACCCCCAAAGGGGCGGCAACTCACAGGTAGAGAACCACTGCCCTAGTCTGTGCTCTTCATACTGTCCTTTTGTTAACATAAGACACATTCAAACCTGTAAAGAATTTTGTGAGTTTATTTGAGCCAAACTCTCAACAGACAATTGCTGGGAAGCAGAATCTCACCTTATTGAGATAATGCTCTGGAGAATGGCGATTTTTCACCTTGTTTTACACTTTATAGTCAAAAGGGGAGATATAAATGGTTTACTTGAATTCCATTGGTGATAGATTAGGGAGGCAGGAGAAAGCAAAGTGGGGAAACCTCTGGGATTGGGTAAAAAGTAAAATGGTAGACACACACTTCTTTTACCCAGGTGGGTGCAGGATAGTTCATAGTCAACAATTAATACAGTAACACTAGCAGTGAGGAAATTTGTGGTTTTGCCCTGCTGCATTGGTTGTGCCCTGAGGGGTCTGGGAAAAGGGAAGTTACAAGTTACCCTGACATTCCACAGGTATGCTATCATAGATTCAAAAAAAGACAGTAGATTAAAAAGAGGTCAATGTTGATCTTTGTCAGGGAAGATACCAACCTAGGACAAGACTGCTCACTATAAACTTCTTTTTAACTAATTCAGACCATCCTTTGTGGTTACTTTAGGTCTCTGAGTTTGCCAGGCCCCCACACAGGCCTTCCCTCAGTCAGTTACCATGTGGCCCTTTTCCATCCACAGTTTCTTCTATAGTCTGAATACAGTTTAAGGAAGAGTTAAAAATGCATCCCTCCTCCGCTGCCCACACTGCAAAGCCACTAATTATCCTAATATTTATAGTATTTTAAGATCCATTCCCAATTGAAACAACATTAAAGTCTGGCCAATTCCTCAAAGAACAAATTGGTTTTTTTTTAAGTAGATTTGTCCTGAAATAAGCCACCACAAGTGATCTCTCAATCAATATTTACACTGAGAATTATAGAAATATGAAAATAAAAACTCGAAATACAGTTTGTTGAACCCAGTTTAATTTTTTAAGATAAATTGTTTTCTATTGTTTGACGCTCTCTGTCTCTAAAGTTTAAATGGCAACAGAAAGAGTATTCTTGTTTTGTTTTTTTTTTTGTATCATAATTCTCCTTCAGTGTTTCCCTATTTCATTCCACTTATCTTCTCCTGCACGGGCGAAAGAACACATTTTATAAAGAGCTGCTTTGCATACCTGTCTGAGAATAGTCCGAATGTAAGCTCCCTGGAGGGAGGACACGCGTCTTTCACATGTTGGAGACCCGACACAAAAGGGGCCCTAAGTAAATGTTAACTATCATTGGACCGAACTCTTCAATCACTGCCAGTGTCCAGCAGGAGGACTGGAGAGGGGATGACAGCCAGAATCTACCTGATAGTTAATACCTTTGGGTGTCTAGTCAGGCTACAGCCCGAGGCCCCGTCTGCTGAAGAGATGATAGAAAATAGTCCAAGTACCCACAGGCCACCTAAGCAAGAAAGGAAGAGAAATGAAGGGAAGTGCCTGTGGGGTGATACATTTGAAGAATAGTCAGGTTAGGAAGAGAAGAAAAATCATCCAGTGGAAATTTTTAAAAAATCAGATTTCTGTGAAACAAATAAAATAGTTGCAAGTTAAAGCTGAAGAGAGAACACACAAAACTTTCAACAAAGAACAGTACAGTACAATGGGCAGAATGGTGCTTTATAAGTTTATAGAATGCAAACTGCTGGTTTGCCATGAAGTAGTAAAAGCTGGTGGCTATCAGGACAAAAAGAATTTCTTTTTTAAAAAAATTTCTTTATTGCCTTAACTGGTTTGGCTCAGTGGATAGAGCGTTGGCCTGCGGACTATAGGGTCCTGCATTCGATTCTGGTTGGGGGCATGTACCTTGGTTGCAGGCACATCCCCAGTGCGGGGTGTGCAGGAGGCAGCTGATCGATGTTTCTCTCTCATCGATGTTTCTAGCTGTCTATCCCGCTCCTTCCTCTCTGTAAAAAATCAATGAAATATATTAAAAAATTTCTTTATTGATTAAGTTATTATATATGCATCCTTATCCCCACTTACCCCCCATCCCTCCACTTATGCTCTCACCCCCCCTGGTGTCTGTGTCCATTAGTCAGGCTTATGTGCATGCATACAAGTCCTTTGGTTGATCTCTCCCCTTTACCCCCACCTTCCCCTACCTTCCCTCTGAGGTTTGACGGTCTGATAGATGCTTCTCTGTCTCTGGATCTGTTTTTGTTCATCAGTTTATGTTGTTCATTATATTCCACAAATGAGTGAGAGCATGTGATATTTATCTTTCTCTGACTGGCTTATTTCGCTTAGCATCATGCTCTCCAGTTCCATCCACGCTGTTGCAAATGGTAAGAACTCCTTTTTTACCGCAGCATATATCATAATACACATTCCATTGTGTAGATGTGCCACAGTTTTTTAATCCACTCATCCGCTGGTGGGCACTTAGCCGTTTCCAATTCTGAGAGATATCTGGGATGTATAAGGAATGCATGCATATCAAGTCGGCATGGGAACAATATGAGGAAACCTGTGGTTACAAAAACTAAAAGGAGAAAAATTGTGGTCCCCGCAACGGTTTAAGTACAGGCTAATTCAGCAGCGATGGGGGACTGGGAGGAGTTAGAAATGGAGAGAGCAGGTGTTTGTATGGGGGAGGAGGCACCTTAATAAACATTTTTGCCAGTATATACACTTCTTACCTTCACTCTTGCTTGTTTTGCCATAGTGTTGCAAATAAAATAGACTAGGTTTTCTCATAAAGATCCAACATACAATCAAGACAGGGGAATGAAATTTGGGAAGAACAGTCATCTTTAGTTCAATAGCTTTTAAATTGAGCCAAGGCATTAACTGCTGATGGATCTATGCGTCGCCCAGGGAAAGCACAGTCCAGTCCCATAGCGCTTCCTGGGATCGCCCTGCTCCCCTTCAGTGTGATGGATCTTCATTACTGTGCCTCGCAGAGAAAATGACTTACTCCATTGTCAATTAGAGGAAGGCCCAGCATCACAAGCTAGCCGAGGCCGAATATCTATCCATTGATCTATCGATCTCTTTATCAAAGCAACATACTGTCCATGGTAATATTCACAGCTTCATTTGAAGAAGACCACAGAATATATTTTGTAGTAGGAACATGCCTGGTCCTTTAGATTTCAAAACTTGTTATTACTTAAGATAAGGGATCTCTTGTTGCTTTAGGCCAGTGATGGCAAACCTTTTGAGCTCGGCGTGTCAGCGTTTTGAAAAACCCTAACTTAACTCTGGTGCCGTGTCTCATATAGAAATTTTTTGATATTTACAACCATAGTAAAACAAAGACTTCTATTTTTGATATTTATTTTATATATTTAAATGCCCTTTAACAAAGAAAAATCAACCAAAAAAATGAGTCCGCGTGTCATAGGTTCGCCATCCCTGCTTTAGGCCCTGCTGATAACTGACAACGAAGGTGAAAAGGAGTATGTCTTGATCGTATGTTGGGTGAGAATGTTAAAGTTTTCATGCGTGCTTTTAGCTGCAAGAAAATTACATCTGATCAGAATCTGCAAAGGTTCATATTCTGGATCCCACTTTGCCACCGAGTAAGTGTCGGGTAATTGTGAAAACAGACTTTATCTGTGTATTCCCTGTGGAGTAACAGCCAGTCTGGCATTGCCAGGAAAGGTAATGAGCAGTGTAATTGCCTATTATAAATGAGCTCAGTAGTGGCTGTTTTCCATCTGAAAATAACACCTGTCTCTGTTAGCATTTCCAGACTTCCCGATGATGAGGTGCAGAAGGACCTGAGTATTGACGTAGCACCTCACTGCAAACTGAGGGGCTAGGCTTGTTCTAGGAACTCATCCACACAGTAAGGATAACAGAAACTTCAGGGAGATGATGGAAGTTCATCGTAACTCGAGGGAGAAATATGGATAACTTTATTGATGGGGTATTTGTTAAATAGAAAGCCAAGTTCATAATATAATGTAAAAGGAGAGATAAAACTATGAAGCCATGTGCTAAATAAGCACAATGGAAAGTTTGGCAAATTTCCCTTTGTCAAATGAAGCCAGAGTGCATATTAAGTTCCGTACATTTTGTGGCATTTAAATTTTCCCCTTTGCATTTGCTAAAAGCAAAACTCTTTCATCAGACCTTATAATATATAGACGGTTCCTTTGTGACTTTAAACTATTGACGGATAAGTTGAAGTGCCCTTGAAATTTAACAAACAAGAATTTATTGTTGCTTTTTCTCGTTGTTTGTTTGTTTTGTTAATGACTTGAGCAACAGTGTCATTCTATTCCTTCCATAGGAGAGCAAAATGTTGTATCACAACCTGAGGTCAGAGAAAACATCTCTTATTCTTTTAACTTGAACATTTGCATAGAAAATAGTTAGGACAGACTGAGTAATCTCAGAGGGATGGAGGAGGGAGGGCAGGAAGAGTTTAAGCAAAGAATTTATGTGCATATATGCATAACCCATGGACACAGACAATAGTGCAATGAAAGCCTGAGGGGGGGGCGGGAGCAGAGTGGAGGGAGCCAATGGGGAAAAATTCTGTAATTGTAATACTTTCAACAATAAAGATAAATTAAAAAAATAAAGTGGTTAGGAAGACAAAAAT
>NW_006297021.1:2505372-2513504 GCF_000327345.1 Myotis davidii | reverse complement strand
TGCATCTGAATACAAATGAAAACATGAGTTAACTTTAGTAAATAGCTTTAGGATAATAAACATGCTCCCTCTAAAAGGTGAAGGTGAAATTGTTATAAAGTTTCTGCTCTAGTGACATATTATTTTGCTATGGTCCCTGTTAAGACCAGCATCAGTAGAAATGTCGCCCAATACCTGGTGGTTCCATTTCTCAGATATGCGTATTAAGTAGCTTTAGGATAATAAACATGCTCCCTCTAAAAGTTGAAGGTGAAATTGTTGTAAAGTTTCTGCTCTGGTGACATTATTTTGCTGTGGTCCCTGTCAAGACCAGCATCAGTAGAAATCTTCCAATCCTCTAACTTGAAATGGAAACCAATCAAATATGGAGATTGCTTGATCCTTTTTGAAGCCCTCTCTATCCACATGCTCCTGGTTTCTTTCCTATCCTCTTCTCACTCATTTGCAGACTTATCTTCTACCTGACCATTACATTTTTTTTTAAATCTTCACCCAAGGACATGTTTTTTACTAATTTTGAGAAAGAGAGAAAGGAGCGAGGGTGGGGTGGAGGGAGAGAGAGATAAATAAGGAAGGATCAGTTGCCTTTTGCATGTGCTCTAACCACCTGGGATCGAACCCTAGACCTTTTGGTGTATGGGATGATGCCCCAACCAACTGACCCACTGGCTAGGGCCTGACCATTACATTTTGAAATACTCATTTCTTGACTTTTCAGGATTTTGAAAAATCAATTATAAAAAGATAAAACGCTCCCACATTTCATTTTGTTTTGTGCCAGGGCTCTTGTCCCAGCATCTGGAAGGGCTCAGCAATCTGGAGAAGGCTGTGCGTGGATTAGGAGCCCAGAGAGGAAACATAATTTTGAAAGGCATTTGGGGGTCAGAGGAGCTTAGCTAAAGGAGCTAAGATCTAAGTTCTGAGGAAGGTCTTAAAGTCTAAGGTCTGAGGTCTCTGGTCTAAGGTCTCAGGTCTTAAGGTCTCCTCCTCCCAGGACCCCATGCTTTTTATTAACACAATGTGTCCTGAGGGGAGGCAGAGATATACACTTCAAAGGGCATACACAAGCTTTGTCAGGATGGGGAAATTAGCCTACGGCTGTTCAGGTGTTTGGCCAGTAGGAGGCAATAACATGTAGATGAAGATGCCTTGAGCTGTCTGGCAGCCAAGAATCAATTTAATGTTTATCTTATTCAGGTTTGGGGAAATGCGTTCAGCCATTCCCAGATGACTCAGCCCTGCTGTCATGCCGGAATTGGTCTCCGGCAGTTTTGCATGCTCATAGTATTAGCTACGAAATCATCAAAACTGACTTTTCCATTTCTGATTACACCCACCAAAAATATAGATATATATTGGAGATATAACTGCATTCTCTGGGTGGGAAAAAGAACGTACAAATTAACTCAAATCAAGTTGAAATTTTATAAAAGCAACATGATTAAAGAAAGATAATATGTGTCCTGAGAGGATTTTTTTTGAAAGGAGAAGAGGTAGTGATATAATTCTCCATTTAATTATGTGCTTTATTTAGAAGTGTTATGATAATTCTTGAATTTGTTCAAACATGCTTTTCTGGCTTTATTTTTATATTCTATCCAACACAGACTGAAAAAAGGGGGTGAAATCTATCTCTGTTTCCAATAATGGTTGTAATTTAGAACTTTATTTTATTTCACATAGTCGCTATTTCTGTGGATTTGTAACTTTTTCTGTTTCCTTAAGAGTTTATCCCCCCACTTCTCTGTCACACTTCCATGTGTTACCCCTCTAGGGTTCCCCCCACTACTTAAAGAATGCATTCCAATCTTTAGTGATTATTAAATTCCTCAGTGTGACAATCTGTATTTTAAAAATATATTTTTATTGATTTCAGAGAGGAAAGGAGAGGGGTAGACAAATAGAAACATCAATGATGAGAGAGAATCATTGATCGTCTTTATCCTGCACGTCTCACATGGGAGATCAAGCCCCAACCCTTAGAATGTACCCTGACCAGGAATCAAACTGTGACCTCCTGGTTCATAAGCTGATGCTCAACCACTGAGCCATACCAGCCAGGAGACAATCTGCATTTTTAAAGAATATCTCTGTATGATTCCAATACCACTTTTAAGAAACATAAATAAAATAGCTCAATAAATCAGCTCATAAAGCATGTAACCCTTTTATAATCTCCCATTTGTATCCCTCATCTCTTAGAACCCTCCCTATGTCCCCTACTACAGTCATATCAAACTTTTCCTTTTTTCCTATGAACATTTGTTCCCTCATTCCTTCTTTGTGCACATAGTGATCCCTTTCAGATCTAGTTAATAAATTAGTTTGATTGTGGATCATTTTTCAAGCCAATCAGAATAATGCTGACTAAAACTTATGATACTTGAGCAAATAAGTTCCATGTCCATAAAAAATAAGTCCGTTTATCAACTTGAAACTAGAATAATTGATAAATTTACCAAAAGGTCATCTTTTATATTTGTTCTTTCTCTCTTCTTAGAGCTCAATACTTTTTGATTGGTTGATTGATTTCTATAATAAACTCCATGACCTTATAACGTGCCGCACAATCTGCTTTCTTCACCCATATCAGTGCACCACCTATAATAAAAATGCCAACAGCTCTTCACAAATACATTTTCCAACTGGGTATTGACCCTATCCTTTTTATTTAGGTATATTTATCTTTTGAAAACTTTATGACTGTTCAGTTAATGTGTTATTATATAAGCATTGTAGTCTTCTAGAGCCATTTTCTAATTTTTCTCTCTAATATGTTGATAATAGACCTTGCATTTCACTTTTGTCATCAGCAGAAGTGGTTGATGTTGAATAAGAGTGCTAAAATTAGGTATAATTTAAATTTCTTTGATTGAAATGTCATATGACATTTTTTAAAGCACGGCAATAGCCTATCATTGTTATTTCAACAATATCATGGATATTTAGATCTTTGCTCTACTGAGTGGAATGTGGTGGTATGCTTCCCTCGTGTATTGATTATGGCCATGTTTTACAAAATAGGAATTTGACCCGCAGATAAATGCATATTAGCATCGTGACCTCTTCTCTTGTGATTCAACATGGAAGGTGGAAAGGAGTAAACCTGGTGGAGGTCAGGGGACAGAGTGACAGGAAAGGACAGCACACAGAGGGGACATTTGGATGGGCACCAAGTCTCAGTTCCAAAGGTCAGGTTACTATGGAGGAGTGCAGATTCTGTCTCTGGTCCCCTGGTCATGTGTGAGTGTTTGAAGGAGAGAGCAATACGTGGATGGGTTGGATCTGTTACAGTGTTCAAACTGCAGCCATTGACAGCCAGACAGTTCTCAGTGGGAAGTATTAGTGGAAAGTCTCCCTGATGGAATAGTCTGCCCCTTTGATACTGAGAGTGAGAGGGAGACGCTGCTGAGGCACAGACAGGGACCTTCTCTGAGGGACATCTGGAAAGACTCTCCTCAAGGGGGGGGTGTCTGAGGCTGTGAATATAACTTTTCCTTTCTGAGTTTGTGATTCTTGTGTAACAAAAATGTGTCTAACCCAATGTCATCTTTATAAAAACTCAGTAGACCATTCTTGTCCCTCTCTTCTGGAGAGAGATGGCTATCTTTCCATATATATCATACTGTTTTGATTTTTGTAGCAAGTTAAAATCAGATAGTTTAGGCCTCTAATCTCCTTTTAAAAGAAAGTTTTAACTCTTATAAGTGCTTTGCTTTTCTAACATAAGTTTTAGAACCAGATTATCCTGTCTAATAATAGACAAACATGGGAATTGACTGTACCTTCGCCACACCTCCCAGGGGCTAATCAGCATGATATGCAAATTAACCACCAACAAAGATGGCAGTTAATTTGCATACATAGGCTCTAAGCAGTGGAGCGAAGCCTGACGTTTCCAGGGCTGGTTGAGCAGCGAGACCTCACGGCCCTGGGGCCCGCGGAGCAGCGAGGCCTGATGTTTCCAAGCCAGCAGAGCAGCGAGGCTTGATGTTTCCGGGCCGGCTCTGGCCAGAACTCGGCCAGAGCAAAGGCCTGGGCCCCGGGTGCCAGAGGCAAACCGATGCCAGCAGCCAGGGGAAAGGAAGGCCTATTGCATGAATCTCTTCGTGCAACAGGCCTCTAGTTATCTAATAAAACCTTAAGAAGGTATTTATTCAAATTACATGGAATTTGTAGAGCACTTGGGGGAGACTTGTCATTTTAGGTGGAGGGAGATTTCTAATCCATGAACATGGCATAAATATCAATTTATTTACATGTTTTTAAATTTTTCTCAGTGATGTTAATACCTTTCAGTGAATAAGTCTTGCACAAATTACATTAAATCCATACCTAAGTACTTTGTTGGTGTTTTTGTAAATGTGGATTTAAAAATGTTGATTTCCCAAGTGTACATTGTTTGTATATAATGCATATATATCTTATGTCATTTTACCATGTTAAATGCAATTAGTCATAATAGCTTGTATGATTCATTAGCATGGTCTAAGGCACATCTATGCATCTGCAAATAAGTTTAGTTTTATGTCATTTTCTCCAACCTATTTGTCTTTTTAAAAAAATGTCTTATTGCACTGGGTAGGAGCTCTAGTATATTGTGGAAATAAAGTGGTGAGATTGAATATCATTGCCATGTTCCTCTCCTGGATAGAAAGCATGTTATCTCTATTTTTCACTATTAAATACGATGTTAGCTGTGTGTGTCTTGTAGGTACCATTTTCCTTGAAGCTGAGAACAGTCTCTGTTATACATAATTTGCTAATAAATTGAATCTTGAGTAGGTGCTGAATTTATCAAAAGCTTTTTCAGAACTTGTTGGAATAGTCATACGTCTTTTCTGTTTTTAGAGTGTGTTAAGGTGATAGATTACAATATTTTATTTTTTATGTTAAAATAACCTTACATTCCTGCAACAAACCAACCTTGGTTTGAATGCTTGTTCTTTTGTATATTTCTGAATTGGATTTGCTACTATTCTGTTAAGGACTTTTGTTGTTATGTCCACAAGGTATATCAGTGTGTAGTTTTCCTTTAATACCCATTTCTACATTTGGCGTCACTATAATGCTGGTCTCATAATATGACTAGAAAACATTTTTTAAGTAAAGAATTAATATTCTAATTATTATCCTAATAATCAGGATATCTAAAGAGCAAATGACTGCAAGAATTGATCTATATAATATTCTTTAAGCCACCTGGTTTCAGCTAAGAATATAATATGCCACAAAAATCAAAACACTACTCTCAGTCTTCCTGCTTGATAAATTGTTTTTGTTATGGGTCTTGAAATTATTGCTCTAAATGGAAGCACTGGGTTTTTAAAAAATCTGAGATTTTAGTTATTTTGTAATTGTTTATCTGTATGTGCTGTAATTTTCCTATTTTAGTAAGGATCACTTTGTTTATTTTTTAAAAATATATTTTATTGATTTTTCACAGGGAGGAAGGGAGAGGGATAGAGAGTTAGAAACATAGATGAGAGAAAAACATCGATCAGCTGCCTCCTGCACACCCCATACTGGGGATGTGCCCGCAACCAAGGTACATGCCCTTGACCGGAATCGGACCTGGGACCTTTCAGTCCGCAGGCCGATGCTCTATCCACTGAGCCAAACCGGCTAGGGCAGTAAGGATCACTTTAGGCTTATGATCCACACTTACCTGGACAGCTCCTTTTTTTCTGGATTATGGGTCATACTCAGGCTAACTGCAATTCGCTGAGTATGTCTTTACAGAAAGTATTTAGTTTAGACTTGAGGTTCTGACCCTAATGTACACCATCCTACATGGTCAGCCACCTGAATATGCTTATGATTTGCTTTCCTTCTGGGTCTCTAAGGACTCTTCCTCCCATGGAGATCAACTTTACACTTGATCAAGCATTAACTGACATTTGGGAGGATGAGTTTCTTGCTAGGATTGCTTCATCTGAGTGTGTATTTCTTACAGTCTAAATGGTAAGCTATGGTATATATGTTCATAAAACTATATGTGAATTTAGTGAACATATTCTAGGATTTATGTATATTTCTTCTGCTGTTGTCTACTTAATCACTATGCTGGCTGTTTTACTATATTATTGTGGCAAATATGTAGATACCACTATGATCATTATAATTGCTAAATCTTTCTAAAATTAATGGGAGAGAGTTTATTAGAAGTTCCCATTTACTTAAGCAACATGAATTTTGAATTATAGCAGAGCTTGCCTGAATGTAATTACAATCTCTTAATGACTTCCAATTGATTTTTGTTATGGCTGCTACAATTAGAGAGCACCTAATTAATTTATTCTACTAAATAACTAAAACTGATCATGACCAGTGTCAGACTACTCCAGTGGTTCTGAGCAAGTGAGTGAAAATATAAGAGAAAAACAAAGAATCACTATATTTCTGAAATATAAGAGACTTTAGAAATCATCCAATATAATTAGGTGTAGAGTTAATGTTATTTATAACAGTGAAACAATACCGAGTAGAATGCAGTACTTCTAATCCTTTCCACTGTAATCTTCTGTCTCTGACCCAAAACCTAGAAATACTGTTTGATTTTGGAAGCTTGCCTCTATGGTTAGTAACTGATTATTTTCTTTTTATTTTACAGAACGTATGTGGTGGTGGAGAGATGAATCGACCAAGTCATCCAATAGCAGCTCACTCTGTCCCATCATCAGGAATAAATACAGGTGAGACTGGAGTTCTGTTTCATGTTTTGGAGCTCATGGTTTATTTAAAATGAATTCCACACTAAACACAGAATTGATTTTTGGTGTAATAGTTCCATAATAATTCAAATCCCATTGATTCATTAGTCTGAAATGTAGTGGGAAATAATCTAAAATTTTACATTTTAAATACTGTGTCCAGTATCTAATTAGGTAACTAAGGATATTTATTTAATCTCAGAAACAAAAAAAAATCAGAATATCCCATTTTGAATGATAGTAGTTAAAAATAACATTATAGCCAAAGCTGGTTTGGCTCAGTGGATAGAATGTTGGCCTGTGGACCAAAGGGTCCCAGGTTCAATTCCAGTCAAGGTCAAGTACCTCGATTGCAGTGCAGGAGGCAACCAATTGATGTGTTTCTCTCACATCGATATTTCTCTCTATCCTTCCTTCGCTCTTCCACTCTCTCTAAAAATCAATGAAAAAATAGCCTCTGGTGAGGATTAAAAAAATAATGATAACATTATAAGCTCGCATGTTTCTTTCCATGTATATTCTTGTTGAGGATGAACTTTCCAGTGGTTCTGAAACTCTGCTATTGAGACCAGGAGTATCAGCACCGTCTGGGAACATGTTAAAAACAGTCATTTTCTGGCTCCACCCCAGACCCTCTGATAAGCGATTTGTGTTTTAACAAGCCTTCTTAGCGATTCCACTGCACTCTAAAGTTTGAGAACCACTGTCTCAAATAAAACTTCAAAATAAAGTAAATATACTTTTAATAGAAAATGTTCACAGCCAGTACAAAAATTCACATTGTAGTAAATGAAATCGACTGGTAATCTGCTTAAGTAGATAGCTGTGTGGCTGTGGCGTTAAAACATGTTTTAAGATGAATTATATGTGCCCCACTGTCTCTCAGGTGTTTTGATTTTTTTTACATGTTAGAATGCACCCATTTTGCAAAGCAAGGCTTGCTATGCAGTTTGAGGATATTTTTAAATTCTTTGTTCACAGCATGAAATACTGTAAGTATCCAAAAGGTTACACTTATTTGATAAGATTGTTTTAAATATCTCTAACCTAGAAAAGTGATGTAGCCTGGCTAGTGTGGTTCAGTGTTTGAGTGTCGATCTATGAACCAGGAGGTCACGGTTCAATTCTTGGTCAGGCACATGCCTGGGTTGTGGTCTCAATCCCCAATTTGGGGTGTGCAGGAGGCAGCTGAACAATATCTCTCATCATTGATGTTTTCCTCTCTCTCCCTCTCTTTTCCTCTCTGAAATCAATAAAAATATATGTGATTTTTAAAGAACACCTAAAAATTAGTTGTGTAATCTTAAATACATATTTTATTACCTGGGCCACAGAATCTGCATTGTAAAATGAAGTTTGGATTTGACCCTAAAATTATATAAACCAAATAGGGCAACCCTGTAAGAGAAGAAGGGAGAT
>NW_006297021.1:2501632-2504991 GCF_000327345.1 Myotis davidii | reverse complement strand
GTAGGACAATTTTCATTGGGTAAATGAGCACTTGCATATTTAAAACATCCTAAACTCATACTTACCACTCAACCAAGAGGAACAAGGAAAAATATGATAAAGTCTCTTTTCCTTTGATTTACCTAGTTGGAAATGAAGATATACCTTGTCCTTGTTTAATATCTAATATAGCAATACATTTCATTAACAGCTAACACGGGATGTTATATTAACAATAGAAAAAAATGGAATAAAAAATCTCTAGATAATGAATAATTTAAATATAAGTAACCTGATGCTAGATCTTGAATATTAGCAACAGAATAAACTACAAATTACTCACTACTGTATGAAAAACTGAAGACAAGGATATAGATAAGGCTTTTTATTAACTTTGCAAGTAACTAGACCTCCCCCAACTTTAATCTCTTTTGCAGAAAGTATGGGAGTCCAAAAATGCCTATGATTCCTCCTAGCTTGAAATATCTGATGTTTTGCTTCATAGTTTTAAGATGTATTTAATAATCTTGTGGTTCCCAACCTTCCTAATGCCGCCACCCTTTAATATAGTTCTTCATGTTGTGGTGACCCCCAATGTCATTGTTACAAACTGAAGATAATTAAAGCATAGTGATTAATCACAAAAACAATATGTAATTATGTATGTGTTTTCCGATGGTCTTAGGCGACCCCTGTGAAAGGGTTGTTCGACCCCCAAAAGGGTCACGACCCACAGGTTGAGAAACACTGATTTATTATGTATGCTATCGATGCAAGTGATATTTTTTGAGTAGTCAGATGGCCACTGGGATTGTACCCAGGAGCTATATTAGTTTATTGTACCAATCATTTTATTTATCACTTAGGATAAACTATTTATTTCAGTTATTTATAGTATGACAGTGTTCATGAGGAAGAGTCTGTGTTTCTGATTTTGTGAAGCATCTGTTATCATGCCATAAACTCTGTAAGGGTTTTGATTGGAGCGTCTTGGAGCCCATCCTGAGTTTGCTTTGAAGCTGTCGTTTAGGCCATGAATGGCAGGTCAGTCATTGTGAGTGGCTTGCAGCCTATGCTGAGTGTTGGACTGGGATTATAATGACATGAAAGGATTGAGTTTTCTGCTTCCTTGGAAATACACTTGTAACAGACAGTGCTACTGTAAAAAAAATCAGAAGTTATGGAGCAATGGAATCATATTGTTTCTTGTTTTCCTATTCCTTTCCCTCACAATAAGTATATGTCCTGAGTAGAATACTTCCTCAACCATGATCTCTAAATGTGGAATAATAATATCAAATCATATGCAAAAAAAATCTCATTTAAATACAATCATCGTTTGTGATAACTAGACAGGATTTTATCAATAATGAAGAGCATGCAACCCTGGACACACAAGAGCTGTTCTGTTAAGACCTGTGTCATTTTTATCCACAGATAAAATTCATATTCTCTGTCCTATTGAGAAGAGCTTTCCTTTCTTAACATAAATATGTCTGAAAGGGGAAAATTATACACATACATTTTAATTTACTTTGTGATATAAACAAGCAATTAGGATCCTTATGGAAACCTAGAGCATTTGGCTGTGTTTGTGTTTGTAGTAGCTAAAGAACCAGGAAAATGGAAGTTGTGTAATAAGGAGTCAAGCTTCTGTTATACTTGCTATCTTGGAAGTAACCAGCCAGCAGGAACAGAAAACAGGAGGTTCCACAGTGAGCGCCTCAGTTATTCATACAAATCCTGTCATTTCCACTGACTTAGCCACTAGAAAACCCCGTTCCACTCTGAGGTGACAATGCCCCCGCCATGAGATGCTTGAGTTCGGACTCCGGTTCGCAGGGTCTCAGTGACCTCTGAAATCCCCAGAGCCCACGTGCTCATCTCGCAGAGGAATGGCACAATGCAGAGGCCACACTTTGCACGCACAGACAGTGTTAGCGGACCGGGCGCCCTTTCTTCTTGGAAACCTGCGCTGCACCTACGACATGAAATACAGCTTTTGTTTTGTTGGAGGCTCTCTGAGGGCCAGCGGCTGGTTGGCCATGTCATTAGGGAGGGTCGCTTTGGGAATGGGAGGTTAACAACAGTCTGAGTAACAGGGATGGAGACAAAAGGTAACCCATGTTTGCAGCTTTCCAGGGATGCGCTGGCAGGAGCTTACTGAGCCTCACTATTAAACCCAATCAAGGGCTAGGCAGAGGGGCTGTGGGGTTGTTCCCTCTGAGAAATGGCACTGTGGTTTTCTGCATCTGTATCAGAAAGAGGCAATTGGAAGATTTTCTATTTTAGGGGAACCTGAACTGAAGTAAAGATTTGTTATAATTTTATGGCCTTAGGTTTTTATAAATGCAGTAGAGGCACAGTGCATGAAATTCGTGCACTCAGTGGGGGCGTCCCTCAGTCCAGATTGTGAGAGGGCACAGGCCAGGCTGAGGGAACCCACTGGTGCACAATCGGGGCCAGGGAGGGATGTGGGAAGTTGGCCAGCCAGGGAGGACTGCAGGAGGGCTCCAGGGTGTGTCCAGCCTGTCTTCCTCAGTCCCGGTCTCCAGGGTGTGTCCAGCCTGTCTTCCTCAGTCCCAGTCAGCTAGACCCCAGCAGCAAGATAACCTACAGATCAGATTGTCTGCCCCCTGGTGGTCAGTGCATGTCATAGCGAGCTGTTGAGTGGCCTTAGCATATCATTAGCATATTATGCTTTGATCAGTTGAATGGACACTTAGCATATTAGGCTTTTATTATATAGGATTAGCATTTCCAGTACAAAAACCTTGAAAGAAAAGACTAGTATAATACTGCGTCTTCCCAATTACTTTCCAAGTAATAGGCAGATGCCGACACTGACATGTAATTTTGCAACTGTACTTCATCAAAGCAAACTTCTTTCTCCTGATGTAATTTCCTCCTAAGCTCACAGTGTCATCGCAGGAAGAGTCTCTAATTTCAGTGCTGCTAATTACTTTAGATTTAATTTGAATACAAAGCAGAACGTCAGCAAGGGAAGAACAGTGCAATGTGCCCAGGTTTGAGAAGTGCTGCTTTCTGTTCACCTTTTTGAGTTGGCCTTCACCTATTTCCCATCAGCCACTTCTCCTTACTACAGCATGGGGTTCGCTTCGTCGCTGTATCTGGGAACTGCTAAATAGAAAAGATGTATGCCTGACAAGGGCTCAATGTGCTCACAACCCTTCTGCATTTGAAACATTTAGGTTTCATAAAGAATTTGTCTGGCATGAACTTTGCTTCTTAATTATTTTTAAAACACTTATTTGAGATGAGACCAGTGAGAAAGATACCACTGTATTAGTCTAACAGAAAATTTTAGAATTAAAAAATATATAGCCCAGGCCAGTGTGGCTCAGTGGTTGAACTTAGAA
>NW_006297021.1:2496508-2496853 GCF_000327345.1 Myotis davidii | reverse complement strand
AGTCTCTAATTTCAGTGCTGCTAAATACTTTAGAGTTAATTTGAATACAAAGCAGAACGTCAGCAAGGGAAGAACAGTGCAATGTGCCCAGGTTTGAGAAGTGCTGCTTTCTGTTCACCTTTTTGAGTTGGCCTTCACCTATTTCCCATCAGCCACTTCTCCTTACTAAAGCATGGGGTTCGCTTCGTCGCTGTATCTGGGAACTGCTAAATAGAAAAGATGTATGCCTGACAAGGGCTCAATGTGCTCACCACCCTTCTGTTCTGCATCTGAAACATTTAGGTTTCATAAAGAATTTGTCTGGCATGACCTTCACTTCTTAATTATTTTTAAAACACTTATGTG
>NW_006297021.1:2486594-2496410 GCF_000327345.1 Myotis davidii | reverse complement strand
CAAAACAAAAAAGACAACAACACTAAACACTAAGAGGGACTGTGAGTGACCTAAACCACTAAACACAATGGAAGCCACCACTGCCGCCACCATATATGGGTCATTCAGGGATTCTACCTTTATTTGAAAATATTTTTTTGCTTAAACATCTTTAAAAAATATATTTGATCATTTAGTGTACCTGTAATCATTCCTAAGTTTATATTTCGGGACTTATTTTCTAATTTGTATTTAATAACTCAGTCCAGAACTAGAGTATAGTGTATCTACTGTCATCTTTCTAAAATAGTAAAGGCTAAAAATTTGCTTTTCCATTAGTTGTGACATGGTCAATAGGAAAAGAAAGGAAAGAGTAAAATATACAAGAACCTAGAAGTGAGGGGGAATTGCCTTTTTGTTCAAGTTGGGTCTTTAATAGATTGGAAGGTGCCTGCCCACCGTGGGGAGGGCAGGTCTCTTTCCTGAGCTACTGAGCCAATGCCAGTCCCCTCCAGAAACATCCACACACACACACACACACACACACACACACACACACACACACATCTGTCCTCACCAGCTGTCTCAGCATCCCTTCACTAGGTCAAGTAAGCACATAATGCCAACAATCATAGATGTGAACTGGGTCTTTTGCAACAGCACAGCTATTTGGATTTCCTGATAGGAGATATACATTGTAGGGAGCCAATATTCATAGTTATGGAAACGCAATAAATCATTTTGAACGAGGAGGATACTTATTTGGCTACATATATTTCTGATTTCTCCCAAAAATTACACTGAAGCAGAGCACATGAAGGGTGGCAGGCACAAGGCAAGGGTACTGCTCCCCTCCTGACGTCACACACTGAGTGAGCAGCTCTCCCCTCTTCCTGCGTGTGAATGGGACATCCGACCACATAGACTCTGAGAGTCAGGAAGTTGCCCGTCAGTAGCTCTGGTTTTACATCTGGCAAGCGCACTGCACAGACATCCCCTAGAGGTAGCAGATGGTCTTTGAAGCCCCAGATACTGTGGACATTAATTGAATTTATGTGGCATCTGGGTAAGCAGAAATGTCATGACGGCACTAAATGGCCTCATTACCACTGCTACCTGTAAGGTTAGCTCAGTGGTTGAGCATCGACCTATGAACCAGGAGGTCACAGATCAATTCCCAGTCAGGGCACATGCGGGGGGTGTGGGTTTGATCCCCAGTAGGGGGCGCGCAGGAGGCAGCTAATCAGTGATTCTCATCATTCATGTCTCTCTCTCTCGTTTCCTCTCTGGAATCAATAAAAATGTATTTTAACAAAAAGATAAACACCGAGTTCACTTCAGATGTTAAATTAGTAGCATTGTCCACATCGGCTCCTCTGCTGTGCTGTGTTTTCATTGCCCCTTTCAGTTTCTCATAATCAGACACACTTTCTTTTGGACCGTGTTCAGACCAGGGCAGGCCAGTGTCTACTGGAAGCCCAGGAAAATGGTTATGGCCTACACAGTAGTGTGAGGTAGGCGTCTCCACCAAAATTTCTATCAGAATTAGTTTATGGTTTAATTACCAAAAAGCAAACACAAAAATTAGAAAATGCTCTCAATAGAAAACAAAGTAATCAAGTGAACAAATTCCAGTGAAATGGAATAACTATCAATACAGTCCCATTTTTAAGGTAAAAAGCCAAGCTTGACTCTCCGGTTTTCCATTTTCTTCATGCAAATTTTGTAGCTTTAAGTAAAATGGCTTCTCCAAACAGCTGGTCTTGAGCAAGTATAAGAAGTTCCATTTCAGATTCTGGTTTAGGATGGAGGTAAGGGCAAGTCGGAATGCGTGTGCATATAAATGTTTTCGGGCATGTGAGAGGCTTGTGGTTAATTGTGGTACCTCATGTTGAAATGGCAGAACCTACAGACTGAATCTTGCCTATTAAACTTTCTGAGACCTATCACCTATTGTAATAATAATAGTTTATCTTGATTTAAGCCAGCGGTTTATGAAAGTAATTAAGCAGCAATAACTTTGGGGAAAATATTTGCCTCTGAGGATGATCAGTTTGACACTAATTTTGGAAGTGTGCTAAGGCCAAAACAAACAAACAAACAAACAAACAAAAACAGACAACCAAGATATTTCTCTAATATCAAAAGAAGGGTTAGTAGAAGAGGAAATTGAAATATTAGTCTATCAAATCGCCCTTAACTGCAGAAAATAACATTTTAAATCCCCTCTCAATGCTTTACAACAATTTTTTTTCAAATTTCAGAATTTAAGATGCTGTATGAGCTTGTTACAAATTCACTTCTGATTTCCTTAACCCTGGTCTGTCTTTATATTTAATACATAACAAAATTAATACAACATGATGATCCTACTTGAGCTGCCTTGAAGGAAAAGCAAAAACTAAAATCTAGAACACTCTCAAGTTCTGTGCTCATCACAGGGAATTTAAAAATGAAAAATGTGAGGTTGTGTGAAAGAAAAATGGTCATAAAACAAGTGATAAGTGTTTATATCATCGCAAGTAGGTTCAAAGTGTCATTGAAATCGGAGGTCTGAGGAATGAGTAATTCCCAGATCCTCCAAGAGGGAGACCATCAGAGTCTCCATGAATCACCGTAATGCTGGTCTCCGAGCCTGTCAGTGACACCCGAGGGGAATGACAGACCCAATAGAAGTCATTTTAGAATAAATATCCAAATCTCCATTCATATTTTACTTAGAACAGAACGCCATCATAAGCTAAATTCCAAACAGTATCTTTAAGATGAATTCACGATTGGAAGTCATGCCCAGTGGATTGGTTTTCCCCAGAAACATTGCCTGTGGTAGTACATGAACTTCCAAATACAAACCTAATTCTGGGATCTTACCAACAAAGTGAACTGAAGTAACTGGAGAGTGAGAGGGTGGCAGAACGTTCCCAGCAACCACACAGCGTCTTCAGGGGCAGCTCCGTGGCCGTCTAGGGGAGAATCCCATGTCCGTCTTCAGGGATGCCCAGAGTTCTGCAAGGACCTTTCCTAAGGATAAACCTGGTACTCAAACAAAAGCTACCATGTCCGTCCTTCAGTGGCGCAGGCTGTGCCATATAAATGTGGGTGAACATGGGACACGTGTGGTGATCTAGGATGATAGAACTCCCCCTCATCAGATGTTTCATTTTCCGGATTCCTGCAGAACCAGCATGTGCAGGAGAGTCAAGCTCATCTTGTTCTACCTCGTTATGATGAGTCTCCATTCATGACTCTTTTTTAAAAAAAATTCTTTATTGATTAAGGTATTACATATGTGTCCTTACCCCCCTATTACTCCCCAACCCCCAGACTCATGCCCTCACGCCCTGGTGTCTGTGTCCATTGGTTAGGCTATGTGCATGCATACAAGTCCTTTGGTTGATCTCTCCCCCTTACCCCCACCCTCCCCTACCTTCCCTCTGAGGTTTGACGGTCTGATCGATGCTTCTCTGTCTCTGGATCTGTTTTGTTCATCATTTTACGTTGTTCATTATATTCCACATATGAGTGAGATCATGTGATATTTATCTTTCTCTGACTGGCTTATTTCACTTAGCATAACGCTCTCCAGTTCCATCCATGCTGTTGCTTGAGAGATGTCTGTTCTCCCACCCTCTGGACACACATCCCAGTGCGCAAGCAGCCGTAGACAGCAAGCACCTTTCTCAGTGTGCACCCACAGGCAGGAGCCACTCCAAGCCCCGAGGGCAGCTGGACCCCCAGGAGGCTTGGCTTCATCTTGTAACCAGCCAATCAGCGGGTCCGTGCTGCCTGTCACTACTTGAGCCGATTAAGCAGAGACAAGATTGAATCATATGAGTGTTCATTCCAATCCTGCCAGCAGCATGGGAGAGGAGCAGGTCACCCACAAAACTCTGCTCTGCCTCTCCCCTTAAGCCAGCTGCACATACTGGGTAGAGGGACAAAGATTAGCAGTTGTTCTCAACCTTCCTAATGCCGGGACCCTTTAATACAGTTCCTCATGTTGTGGTGACCCCCAATTTCATTGTTACACATTGAATGTAATTAAAGCACAGTGATTCATCACAAAAGCAATATGTAATTATATATGTGTTTTCCAATGGTCTTGGGCGACCCCTGTGAAAGGGTCATTTGACCCTCAAAGGGGTCGCGACCCACAGGTTGAGAACCACTGGATTACAGGGAGACATAGGCAAAAGGTGTACCAAATGGGCAGTTTACAGGTAATGCCGGCGTGAGATTTGCAAAGGCCTATGGGCATGCAAAGACTGGGGGCCTTCAAAAGGCTGTTGATATGCAAAGGGTCAAGGATTCTGGCTTCTGCAACAAGGTTGTTAACCTTTCCATGATAATCTGCATTTTCAGTTGAGCTCCCAAGTCCCATCTGCAGCCCCCAGCCAGATTAGAATGTGCCTCCTTTAATCAGAACACAGTCACAGTTAACAGAGCAGGATTAATGTTTCTTACAGTTACAGCTGGCCCCAGTATTCTCTTCCTGCCCCTCTCAATCGCGCTTCTAGGTTTGGTGGGAGATTTCTGCCTTCAGTGTCTAATGTTGCCAGAGTTGATATAGCTTTTAAGTCTGTCCAAGCTGTTAGCACCAGCTTCAGTTCCCTTTGTTGACTTATTTTTCCTTTTGTCTTCTACCATTTTATTAGCTTGGTTGTGAAGTTCTGTCCCTCTTTTTATAGACCTCATAAACCCACACTAGACTTATTTTTCTTTGCCCAGATAAAGCAGCAAACCCCGCTGCAGTGGGTATACCTTTAAGATTTGGATTAGTTCCTCTCTCTCTCCCTCTGTATTCGGCTTGGGCTGTGTATCCTGGTGCTGATCTATTGGCTCCAAAGCCACTGAGGTGTTCAGGATGGTGTTATGACTGTCCTAATGGCCAGACAGTATAATTATGCTTTTTGAGATGTTTTAAAAAGCTAGTCTCCTAAAGCTACGGTTTTAGTATATTTACATAGCAGCTATGGTGGGTTTTTTTTTTTATTGTGAAAGGTAGTAAATAAGGAAAATACAAATACATAAAATTTAGATAAATTCATGGATAAGTGATTTATTATATTGCCATTGCTTATGACACCTATTTGTATTCATACTAATATTCAGTTTCATTGAGGATAATTTTATCCCAAGTGTATAATAGGTTTTATATAGGATTTAGTCTTATATTATTCAAATCTGCCCTAGTCATCGCCAAAGTTGTACCCTCCAGAGATTTTAAGTCATCTGCACCCATCTAAATAATTCAAAAATACAAACAGGGGTGCACTGAATATAACACATGATAGTAACTTGTGCTTTTTTTTGTCTTTGGAGGGAATTTAACATTTCCATATATATATATATATATATATTGCTTTTAGTGTGAAGGACAAGTACTTATTTTTAAGGCAAATTTAATGCCTTTGATCTATGAATATATTGGGGTGGCATGATCCTTTAATAACAGCAGTTTTCATTGTTAGTGGCAATTTTTGAAAAATTTGTTTTACTAGACAAGCTCTGATTTCCAGAAACAAAGGGTTAATTACAAACTGAACTTCCCTGGAAAGAATCCGCGGCTCTGAAATTGTTTTTAAATCAATATCTATGGCACTTAGATTGCAAATGCGCTCTGAGGTGAGAAGCATCCCGGCTGATGAGCGGAGGCGCGCCAGCAGCCAAGGGGCAGCGCTGGCCCAGCGCCCGCCAGTCGATGCTGCTCTGCTCCTAACTCAGTCTCCTAAGGCGCTGCCTTCGCAGTCTATTCCCTGCCCGCCCGCCTGATTTCACTGCAAAGGTGGTGTCTCCTGGTGTTCTCTCTGTTTGTTATCCTTGTTGTTCAATCTTCAAATAACATCCTGAATAGAGGCAGTTATATTTCATAGGCTTTCTCTTTTCATGAAAAGAAGGACATTTCGTATGAAAGGTTGCACATGTGAATTGCATGGTGTGTGCGTGTTGTTGTTTTTCATGGTAGGAAAGCATTTTTTAAGAGAAGCTGCAAATATTCTAAAATGCTAAAGATATATGCCTTTATTATTGTAACATCCATCATATGAAATTACACATGATATTTGGGGGGGGGATTAATATTTCTGTGTGATACCTTTGAGTCAAGAACAGAGTTGATAGGATGAGTAGATAAAGTATACTTCATAAGGAAAATATACTTAAAATATTTCCCTCTGACCATTATCTTAAAGCTACATTCAAGTTTGAAGGTTAATGGGAGGGAACCCAAACACAATAAAATGTTTCAGAGTATTGATTATGTTATGTGAAAAAACTTTTTTACAAATGGCTGATAATAACTGTTTCAGTCTTTTTAAAAAACTGTATTTTTATTGCTTTCAGAGAGGAAAAGATAGAAACATCAATGATGAGAGAGAATCATTGATTAGATGTCTCCTGCACGCCCCGCACTGGGGATCTGGGAATCAAGCCTGCAACCCGGGCCTGTGCCCTGACCATGGATTGAACCGTGACCTCCTGGTTCATAGGTCGAGGCTCAATCACTGAGCCGTGATGGCCTTTCCTCCTTCAATATTGAGTGGAATAGAGTGAATGGAGCCACCGGAGTCTCATTTCTGGGTCTGTGTCACTTCTCTGCAGAAGTGCTCTCATTGATAATACCCTTCCCTTCACCCTCACCAACTACTGACTGCTCCTCTATTTGGGACTTACCTGCGTGGCCTACCCACTGTTTGGGTCAAAGGTAAATTCCAGTTTGAAGGAGACGTTACTAGAATTTCGTGACTCTGGTTGGCTTATGGGTTAGTCATTCTTTAGTCTTGATTTTCTGTGGAAGCCAAACAGGTGCTTCTTAATGTACTTTAAGCACAACAGGATGAGAACAACAGGCTTGTTAGATAAATGTTTTCCAGAGACTTAATCTGGGGGTCGTTAGAGGCAGGAATAGACTCCTAACTGCGCTTCAGTCTTCGCTCCCAGAGGCATGTGCGGGGATAATGAACTGACTTGGATGTTTCCAGGACTGCCTGTTAGGTGCCAACTTCTTAGGTTTAGCACTTTCCTGTACATATGCTCAGATTCAATCACCGGAACTCAGGGGAGCAGAACTTTTAGGTAGAAACTGAGGATCAGAGAAAGCAAGCAACTGGGGAAGTAACCTAGGTGGAGAATGGGTTTTAACCCGGACGATCAGGCTCAGTCTAGTGTTTATCACCTCACTGCACTGTGACTGAAGCCTGTGGGCCTTAGAGACCCATTCAAGCCCTGGCGGGGTGGCCCATTGGTTAGTGTCCTCTCAGTACACCAAGGCTGTGGGTTCGATCCACTGTCAGGGTGCACGTAAGAATCAACCAATGGATGCATACATAAGTGGAACCACAGATTGATGTTTCTCTCTCACTCTCAAATCAATCAAGGTTTTATTTTTTTAAAATACGAGGCCCATTTGAAGCTAGAAATCTTTAGTGAGAGATTTCCTGAACTTTCACAAAACAGTAGGCTCCAGTCCTGTTCTGTGAACATCATTGCCAATTCAGGGCTTGTTTGCCCCCTGCACAAGGTCTTTAATTTGTTAATCTTGGGTCTCTTTCTCTAAAAATAATGAAAATGATATTTCAAGCTATCACGCTGGGGTGTCGGGAAAACGAATGTAATAACCGCGGTCATAAGTCACTGTAAGCTACTACAGAACATTTCTGGCCATTAGATAAAGCCAAGATTTCTATTTTCATCCTCTTGCAGAGCCCCACCATCGGCCCCCTCCCCCGCTCGCTCCCATATCCAAGAACACAGTGAAGAGCTAAGAAAAGACACCACAGTAAGTAGCACCATGGCCCCAAGGAAAACACGAATAATGACATGAATCTTACTTTCAATTCTGATGAACATTCTTCTTCGCCCAAAGCATGGTTCCTTTTTTAATACTCAGTGACCAGAAGACCCACTGACTTTTAAATAATTTATTTGATAAAATCATAATTATATGCCTCCATTAGATCTAAATTTCTATATCAGCATATATATATATGCATATTAGATGATATTCATTAATATTTTGTCAATTAAATGTTAATGCTATCAATATGACCATGCTATCTTTCTTTAGTGGACCTTACACAAGAAATCCTTCAAGTTCGAAAGGAATATATAAATATGTGAAGATAAAATATATCCAGGATTAGGAGAAAGATTTAATAACTAAAAGAAATAGTAGAGAACAAAAGAAAATATTGGAGAATAGTGCAGCAAAACAAACTTTTTATCTTGCTAAAACATTCCTTAAATCTCTCCTAGCTCCCATCTGAACCAAGTAAATAACTGAATCTTTCTTACCTTCAACTTCTTTATTTGTTAAAATGGACTGAAGAACAACCTGTGAGAGTTAGGGAGGAGGAGTGAGAAGTAAAAAGAAAACACTTGTAATAATTAAATGTAAGCTACTGCCCAATGCAAGTGAATCTCTTCAATTACATTTAATGTTAGTATATGTTCACTGTTGGATCACTCATAATCAGTAATTTCTGTTGTTAAAATAGTCAAATATTCCTATTAAAATGATGGTTTATTTTATAAAAGTGAAGGTGCCAAATTATTGCATAGCATTTCCCCCAAATGTCTTCAAATTCATGGAAGTAGATTGATACCATTCCAAATATTGGGTTGTTTGTCATAATATTATTCTGTTGACATGTCATATTATCAGGTTGAACTCTTTTCCTAAAATACACTGTACTGGGTTGAATGGTGCCTGCCTCAAAGTATGAGAACTCGTTTTCCTTACAAACAGAAGGGACTTGGGACCTAAGAGAGACGTGGAGTGAACAGCTTGTGCTGACAGAGGCAGACACTGGGGTGGTAGATCTACCATCCAATAAGTGCCAAGGACAGCTGGCAACCACCGGAAGCCAGGAAAGAGGCCTGACACCGATGCCCACTCAGAGTCTTCAGCTAGCACCAACTCCCGCACCTTCGTTTGGGAATTCTAACTCTTTCTGTTGTTTGAAGCCTCCTGGTTTGAGGTCCTTTGTTATGGCGGCCTTTGGAAGTTGATAGGAGGTTGGTACAGGGGAGTAGGTGCTACCATAACACAGACACATGGGGAAGTGACTTTGGAATTGGGTAACAGGTGGGGGCTGGAAGGATTTTGATGCTGTGGTTGAAAAGCCTGGACTGCTTTGAAGAGACTGTTGGTAGAAATAACAGATGTTAAAGGCGTTTCTGGTGAGGTCTCAGAGAGAAGGTAGGAGAGCTTTAGAGAAAACTATTGTCTAGGAAACCATGCGTCCTAGGGAAATAGTGCTGCAGAAATAAGAATGTTCAAGTACATCTGCGAGGTCTCTGACGGAGATGAGGAACGGATTCCTAGAGATCAGAGGAAGATGGTCCTGGGTATAAAGGCTGGATTAAATCCAGTTGGGTGGAAAGCAAAACTTGTAAGTAATAAACGTGGATATGTAACTGAGGAACTTTCCCCGCCATGCACAGAAGGTAAGGCTGGATTTTTCTTTGCTGCTGATAATAAAATGTGAGAGGATGGAGAGAAGCTGAGGAAGAAACTGCTAAGAACAAAGAAATCAGCACCTGGTGACTTGGGAAGTCATCAGCCCTCTCTAGACAGTGCCTTGGACACAGGGTGCCAACCAACCCTGGTTAAGGAGCTGAGGCATGTGACTTGTGAACCCAGTAACCATCGCAGCGCAAGTCGGGAGTGGACCAGGGCAACCCAGGAGAGCTCTGTGAGGGACCTTCATGTCTTGACAGCCACAGAAGAACAATGGGAATTTTCTAACAGCAGAAACATTACTACCATGAACGGAAAAGGAGATGGGTGAAGGGACACAATGGAGGAAGGATGATTCTAACAGCAACAAATTGTGC
>NW_006297021.1:2452834-2485274 GCF_000327345.1 Myotis davidii | reverse complement strand
ATGAGAACTGATTTTTCTTACAAACAGAAGGGACTTGGGACCGAAGAGAGACGTAGAGTGAACATCTTGTGCTGACAGAGGCAGACACTGGGGTGGTAGATCTACCATCCAATAAGTGCCAAGGACGGCCGGCAATCGCCGGAAGCCAGGTTAAAGGCCTGACACCGATGCCCACTCAGAGTCTTCAGCTATCACCGACTCCCGCACCTTGATTTGGGAATTCTAACTCTGACAGCATCACTTTCTGATGTTTGAAGCCTCCTGTTTTGAGGTCCTTTGTTATGGCAGCCTTTGGAAATTGATAAGGAGGTTGGTACAGGGCAGTAGGTGCTACCATAACACAGACACATGGGGAAGTGACTTTGGAATTGGGTAACAGGTGGGGGCTGGAAGGATTTTGATGCTGTGGTTGAAAAGCCTGGACTGCTTTGAAGAGACTGTTGGTAGAAATAACAGATGTTAAAGGCGTTTCTGGTGAGGTCTCAGAGAGAAGGTAGGAGAGCTTTAGAGAAAACTATTGTCTAGGAAACCATGCGTCCTAGGGAAATAGTGCTGCAGAAATAAGAATGTTCAAGTACATCTGCGAGGTCTCTGACGGAGATGAGGAACGGATTCCTAGAGATCAGAGGAAGATGGTCCTGGGTATAAAGGCTGGATTAAATCCAGTTGGGTGGAAAGCAAAACTTGTAAGTAATAAACGTGGATATGTAACTGAGGAACTTTCCCCGCCATGCACAGAAGGTAAGGCTGGATTTTTCTTTGCTGCTGATAATAAAATGTGAGAGGATGGAGAGAAGCTGAGGAAGAAACTGCTAAGAACAAAGAAATCAGCACCTGGTGACTTGGGAAGTCATCAGCCCTCTCTAGACAGTGCCTTGGACACAGGGTGCCAACCAACCCTGGTTAAGGAGCTGAGGCATGTGACTTGTGAATCCAGTAACCATCTCAGCGCAAGTCGGGAGTGGACCAGGGCAACCCAGGAGAGCTCTGTGAGGGACCTTCATGTCTTGACAGCCACAGAAGAACAATGGGAATTTTCTAACAGCAGAAACATTACTACCATGAATGGAAAAGGAGATGGGTGAAGGGACACAATGGAGGAAGGATGATTCTAACAGCAGGGACAAAGGATGAGAAGGCCAGAAGAGACAAGTGAGCTGTGCCGGAGGGTGGATGGGGTGGACCATCCGAGAGCGCCCAGAGCGTGGGGCCTGGAGCCCCAGGAGGTCACTCTCAGGCCGGGGGCATAGGGAATTTGCCCTGCTGGCTTACAAACTCACTGTAGACCAGTAAGCCTCTGTTTCTTCCCCTTTGGAATTGGAGCATATATTCTGTCTCTGCCGCATCACTGCATTTTGGAAGCAGATGAACTGTTTTCTAATTTTACATATCAATGGACAAACAGGAATTTTGTCTCAGGGTGGACAACATCCAGAGTCTCACCTGTATCTGGTTTAGATAAGATTTGGAATATTCTTCAGTTGATGGTATTTAGATGAGATTTGGGATTTTGAGTTATTTCTGGATTTGTGGGGATATTGAGATTAGGGGAATGCATTGTGCACATGGAAAGGATCTAAATTGGGGGTGGGGGGCAACTAGTAGGTGAATTGTGCTAGATTGAATAATTCTCTCCAAATTTACACTCATTCAGAACCTAGGTATCTAACATTATTTAGAAACTAGAGGCCCGATGCACAAAATTTGTGCAGGGAGGGGGGATGTCCCTCAGCCCAGCCTGCATGCTCTCTAATCTGGGACCCTTCAAGGGATGTCCGACTTCCCGTTTAGGCCCGATCCCGGTGAGATTGGGCCTAAATGGGCATCAGACATCCCTCTCACAATCCAGGACTGCTGGCTCCAACTGCTCACCTGCCTGCCTGCCTTATTGCCCCTAACCACTTCTGCCTGCCAGCCTGATCACCCCCTAACCACTCCCCTATCAGCCTGATCAATGCCTAACTGCTCCCCTGCCAGCCTGGTCAACCCTAACTGCCCTCCCCTGTCAGCCCGATTGTCCCTAACTGCTCTCCCCTGCAGGTCTGGGTCCCCCACGGCTGTCCTCCCCTGCAGGTCTGGTTGCCCCCAACTGCACTCCTCTGCTGGCCCAGTCACCCCTAGCTGCTCTCTCCTGCAGGCCATCTTTGTGGCGGTAGTGCTGCCCGGAGGTGGGAGAGGCTTGTCCTGCCGCAGCTGCGCTCACCAGCCCAGCTTGTTGGTCAGCTGAGTGGTGCTTGAGTTATTTCTGGATTTGTGGGGATATTGAGATTAGGGGAATGCATTGTGCACATGGAAAGGATCTAAATTGGGGGTGGGGGGCAACTAGTAGGTGAATTGTGCTAGATTGAATAATTCTCTCCAAATTTACACTCATTCAGAACCTAGGTCAAATTCCCTATGCCCCCAGGCCTGAGAGTGACCTCCTGGGGCTCCAGGCCCATCTGGTGCTAGCCTGGCCTGTGCCCTCTCGCAATCCAGGACCCATCAGAGGATGTGGGACTGCCAGTTTCGGCCTGATTCCTGAGGGATGTAGTAGTGCGCGAAGTGACAGGCGGTAGTGCTGCCCGGAGGTGGGAGAGGCTTGTCCTGCCGCAGCTGCGCTCACCAGCCCAGCTTGTTGGTCAGCTGAGTGGTGCTTGAGTTATTTCTGGATTTGTGGGGATATTGAGATTAGGGGAATGCATTGTGCACATGGAAAGGATCTAAATTGGGGGTGGGGGGCAACTAGTAGGTGAATTGTGCTAGATTGAATAATTCTCTCCAAATTTACACTCATTCAGAACCTAGGTCAAATTCCCTATGCCCCCAGGCCTGAGAGTGACCTCCTGGGGCTCCAGGCCCATCTGGTGCTTGTTGGTCAGCTGAGTGGTGCTCCTGCTGTGGGATTGCACTGACCACCAGGGGGCAGCTCCTGCACTGAGCATCTGCTCCCTGGTGGTCAGTGCACATCGTATCAACTGGTCACTTAGGTTAGATATAGATGATAGATAGATAGATAGATAGATAGATAGATAGATAGATAGATAGATGGAGTTTTGCAGATGTAATGGAGTCAAGCTGACTTAGGTTGAGCTCTAAACCAACCTGACAGATGTCCTTATAAGAAGCAGGACATTTACCAGTAAATGTGGAAAGAGACAGGATGAAGATAGGAGTGATGCATCTGCAAGCCAAAGAACACCAAGAATCGCTGGAATTTACCAGATACAAGGAGAGACACAGAATAAATAGAAAAGCAAAGAGATCCTCCAGATAAAATCAACCCTGGGTCCAATTTGATTTCAAAATTGTAAAAAATACAATCTTGTTGTTTCAAAAGCTCCAGTTTGTGGTACTTTGTTACAGCAGCCTTAGAAAATTTATGTACTTGCTGCCATTAAGTGAAATTTGTAAGAGTTTCTACCTCAGTTACTGTTTTCATGTATAAATTTACATAGCAATTAAAATACACTACCATATAGCCCAAATTACATTTTGATATGTTTTGTTTAACCTTATTATAAAATAGCATACCAGATTTGAATGGAGACCAAACAAAAAAAGGATACAGATACACATTACTCATATATATTGTGTGCCATATGCAGAAAAAATTATCCTTTTTATATTAATTTATTTGTTCTAATAAAGATAAAGGTATATTTAATCATTCATCTGAGTTTTTTTTTCAATTGTTTTGATCAGGTATAACACAATTGTACTCAATGAATCTACATTCAACAAGAAATGTCTAACATACTCATATAAAACTTTGTAATTTTTTTTGTTTTGTTGGAATTTGGGTGAATAAGATTAGGCAAGCAAACCACAGGGGAAAATGCCTACACCAAATTAGATTTAAGGCTGTTTTTTTGAATACAGTTACCTATATATGGATGTAAACTCCAATTTAAAGCTAGACTCTTTTTAAAGGAATAAAACTAAGAAAATATTGTTCTATACTTTCTTTGTTAGATAAGCTAAGTCATTTTTGACATTTTGTTATTTTTGATATATTGACTAGAGCTCTCCACGGAATAGTTCAAATTTGATTCAGTTTTGCTGTTGCTGACAGAGATAAGATAGCAAACACAATACTCAGAGTTTTAAAACTGTTGTTCAGTGAGTGTCATTAATATTCTGTAATTCATACTTCTTAAAATATGAAACAGATACATATTTGGGGCTTTGCAATGCTTAAAACATCTTCTCCTGTCTCTCCTAATGAAGAATGTGAAAGCACCAAATTCTATAGAAATACCAGTAAAAGTGAGCAATTATTTCATCACTTCATTGATATTTGTTACAGGGGATTAGAAGGTCCCCATGTAGCATAATATATGAAACTTCAAATTGAGATAGATCTCGTTGGTTATTTATAATTATACCAAATCTGACAATAAATTATCAAATGATAACACAGAAATGTTATCCAAATATTATTAATAAAAAGTAAAATTCAAGCTATCTTTAAAAACAAGAAGGGAGAGAAGTTGTGAATGTATTCTGATTGCCTGTGAGCTTTTTGGATAAGAAAATACATTTTCATAAAACAACTTGAAGATTTTTGAGATCTTAAAAGTGAGAGACTATGAATAAATGAGGTATTAGCTGGATGTCATTTTAACTGTACTAATTTAGAAATATACAAAAAACAATTTCTCAGTTTTCACCGTGATACAATATATGCACAGGAGATATGACTAGATATGGTTTCAGATCCTTTTTGGACACCTTTTTGATTATGTTAAAAACATGAAACTTTAGAAATTAGATTCATTCAACAAATTCACTGATAATGACTAATTAGTTGTCAGTTGTTATTTATAAAGCTGTTCAAAGATGTAAAGTGCTATGCTTGTTAAGTAGTAGTATTAAGATTATAATGATACAAAATGTGAGCAAAAAGCTAGAATGGGTGATGTTTTAAAGAACCATTTTATGATGGACCTTATAACAGATGGCATATAATTTAGGAAGAGAGGTGCAGCTATGTTTCTTAGGTTTCTTTAAAATAACCTACACAATGAAAGATGTATTTTAATTTACTTTTTCAGTGTCATTTCTAATGTCATCCAGTCAAACAAAAAGTATTTACTAAGCCCTCAACATATAACATATGTTATTCCGAACATTGTGAATTTAGTGGTGAACAAGAGAAGCAGAACCCTTGCCTTCAAAAACTTACATTGTGATGGCAGAAGCAAAGCTAAAGGCATAAGCAAACACAGAGATAAGAGTTTCAGATTATGGAGAAAAGTACCTGGGAAAAAGGGATAGAGGGCGTTCGGTGGGTGGGTGGGCCTCTGTATTACCTAGGCAATTTGGGAAACTTCTCTGAGTTTTGGCATTAGACCTGAAAACTGAGAAAGTGTCACTCAAGGAGAGGAGTTGATAACAATATGATAGTCCAAGTGAGAAGTAAGCTCAATTTAAGAGACAAAATGAATCCAATGCAGGTGGAGAATGCTGGGAGCTCAGTAGACTATGAAATCTGTGAGGTAAGCAAGGTGCTGAGAAGTCACTGGTGGACAAAGGGAGTAACCTCATCTTTACTGTGGCTGATGAGTAGAGAATGCATTCTGTGGGTATCAATTTAGAAGAAGAGAAACAGGTTAAGTGTTTTATGTGTTTCAATGTTTTTATTGATTTCCGAGAGGAAGGGAGAGGGATGGAATCATCAATGATGAGAGAGAATTATTGATTGGTTGCCTCCTGCATGTCCCCCAACCCACAATAGGGGTCGAGCCCACAACCTGGGCATGTGCCCTGACCTGTAATCGAGCCATGACCTCCTGTTCATAAGTCAATGCTCAACCACTGAGCCACACCGGCTGGGCAAGTGTTTTATTTTCTAACAGCATATGGAGGTACATTTTGCATATCCTACAATTCACCCATCTCAAATGTACAATTCATTGATTTTTTGTAACTTTATCCAGCAGTTTTTGGGATGCCTCTACCACCCTTTCACCCTCTGCCAAAAACCCGTCATGCTCACTTACAGTGAATTTCCATTCCCGTCCCCAGCCTGAAGCAAACACTATTCAGCCTTCTGTCTGTATACATTTGCTTTCTGTGAACACTTCCTATAAATGAATTCATGTTATATGTGGTCTGAGAGCTGATAGCACTTTCTACCAGGATAATAGCAGTAGAAATTGTGAAAAGTGGTCTAGTTTGGGATGACCTCTGTAGATAGAGCTGGCAGGACATTTTGTTGAGTTCCATATGGAGTCTGAATGCTATAAAATAATTTTAAAAAAATGATTCTTGACTTTACTTGACTTTGAATTGAGAGGCAGAGGTGGAGCAGGGAGGGGAGTGGGAGGGAGGGGACACCGTTTAGTTAGTGTCCCGTCTGTCAGTATTGGGGAGATACTGTGATGCTGTATCCTTTTAATCCTCAGTACACCGGTCAAGTTGACTATAATACGTTTATAATGTGTTTTGAAGTAACCCCTGGATACATGTGTTTGTGTTTGTTTTGAAATGGAAGGAACTGTAGAACTTGATTTAAAAATTTCCTTAGTAAGAGATGTTGTTTCATGAAACATTCCTGGAAAATAAAAGAACAATAAAGATTTTGAAGATTTTCAAGAAATGGCTCGTAATACTTTTAATAAAACTGCTAGAGGTAATAAAATTGTATAGAAATTAACACACACACACACACACACACACACACACACACAGGAATGCATTTAAAACTGGGAAAATCTGAATGTGATTGGCAGATGTCATCAATACTATCGATAAGATCCTGATTGAATATTGTAGCATACTTTTCCAAAATGTCACCAGTGAGGAAAACTGGGAGAACTATGCTGATAGCAGAATAGAAAAATGAGCAACAGACCTGACATTTTATAAAACAACCTGCCCACCAGGCATCTTGTTGTGTTTTTTGTTTGTTTGTTTGCTTTATTAGAGTTTGCATTTGACAGTCTTTTTGTATTAATTTCAGGTATATAGCCCAGTAGGTAGACATTCATATAAGTTACAAAGTTCCCTCCAGTCATTCAAGTGCCCGCCTGGCTTGATAGTCATTACAGCATTGTTAACTACCAGTGTCTTCCCAGTGGGTGCATTTTACAGGTAAAGTTCTGAGGATTGTGGAATTCAAGTCATGCCCCTATTGTTTCAGAACTGGAATCTGTGGTTCTCAGTTACTTTCGTCTATAATCATTTCAGGCGAGTGTCTCACATATTTTGAAAACGCCTTCTTATGTGTCTGGAGAGCAAGTTCTGTGCTCCGTGCTTCTTTTCTGTGTTCTTCAGTATCTAATAGACTGCCGGGCACATGTTTGTTTTTAATTAAATTCTTAATTAATTTAATTGAATTTACCATATGGTCTTTGCTACTTCATCATTAATTTATTTCTGCTATTGATTTGGAGTTGGTAAAAAGACAAGTAAGAAAGTGATGACTTTTTTAAAACAGGGAGAATAGAATGAAAAAATATATATATTATATATATATATATATATATCCAGAAAATGAACTTCAGAAAATAAACTTTAGAAAATCCTTAATTATTAATTTTTCACTTTGGGAATTTTGATAATTGAAATAAGCATTGGTTGAAATTCTTGAAGCTAATATGCAAGAAACTATTGTTTGATATTAAATATGCATTACTTTGTAATGCTTACTAATTAATATTAAAATTGCATAGGGATACTTAATTTAAAAATTTCAAGCACTATAACCAAGTTATGTACTATCAATAGGACTGTAGTTTAAGTAGAAGTGAGCATTGTTAGTTGTGTGTTTTCACATGGCAATTAACTACACATTCAAATGTGATATCAAGTAAATACTTGTAATTTCCAAAAGTCATTGAAAACAATGGAACGAAATTACTCTAAGAACTCTGTGATTCAGAGTGTTTAGTTATGTAAATTGCCTTCTACCAGGATAATAGCAGTAGAAATTGTGAAAAGTGGTCTAGTTTGGGATGACCTCTGTAGATAGAGCTGGCAGGACATTTTGTTGAGTTCCATATGGAGTCTGAATGCTATAAAATAATTTTAAAAAAATGATTCTTGACTTTACTTGACTTTGAATTGAGAGGCAGAGGTGGAGCAGGGAGGGGAGTGGGAGGGAGGGGACACCGTTTAGTTAGTGTCCCGTCTGTCAGTATTGGGGAGATACTGTGATGCTGTATCCTTTTAATCCTCAGTACACCGGTCAAGTTGACTATAATACGTTTATAATGTGTTTTGAAGTAACCCCTGGATACATGTGTTTGTGTTTGTTTTGAAATGGAAGGAACTGTAGAACTTGATTTAAAAATTTCCTTAGTAAGAGATGTTGTTTCATGAAACATTCCTGGAAAATAAAAGAACAATAAAGATTTTGAAGATTTTCAAGAAATGGCTCGTAATACTTTTAATAAAACTGCTAGAGGTAATAAAATTGTATAGAAATTAACACACACACACACACACACACACACACACACACAGGAATGCATTTAAAACTGGGAAAATCTGAATGTGATTGGCAGATGTCATCAATACTATCGATAAGATCCTGATTGAATATTGTAGCATACTTTTCCAAAATGTCACCAGTGAGGAAAACTGGGAGAACTATGCTGATAGCAGAATAGAAAAATGAGCAACAGACCTGACATTTTATAAAACAACCTGCCCACCAGGCATCTTGTTGTGTTTTTTGTTTGTTTGTTTGCTTTATTAGAGTTTGCATTTGACAGTCTTTTTGTATTAATTTCAGGTATATAGCCCAGTAGGTAGACATTCATATAAGTTACAAAGTTCCCTCCAGTCATTCAAGTGCCCGCCTGGCTTGGTAGTCATTACAGCATTGTTAACTACCAGTGTCTTCCCAGTGGGTGCATTTTACAGGTAAAGTTCTGAGGATTGTGGAATTCAAGTCATGCCCCTATTGTTTCAGAACTGGAATCTGTGGTTCTCAGTTACTTTCGTCTATAATCACTTCAGGCGAGTGTCTCACATATTTTGAAAACGCTTTCTTATGTGTCTGGAGAGCAAGTTCTGTGCTCCGTGCTTCTTTTCTGTGTTCTTCAGTATCTAATAGACTGCCGGGCACATGTTTGTTTTTAATTAAATTCTTAATTAATTTAATTGAATTTACCATATGGTCTTTGCTACTTCATCATTAATTTATTTCTGCTATTGATTTGGAGTTGGTAAAAATACACAGGCTCTCCATTGATAAAAACATTAAGGCATGATTTATATGGCTTAATCAAGATATTGTTTTAACAAAACACTTCTAGTTTATATAATCAAGGTCAGAGTTTCTATAATCATTTTTCTCCAAATCATATGTCTCTGAATTGTAAAGAAAGGTAAAATCACTGATTAATGTTGTAATTACACTATTTATCAGATGATGACAAAATTGAAAGTAGGACACAAATAATATATAGTGACAGAATCCACATTTTTTCCCCAGGGGACTTAGTGGTTAATAAGTAGGAGAAATTAATGCAGAATAATTGCCTTCTCCACATCTGTCTCAGATAGAATTTCCTCTGTGAGCTCTCAGGACAGCCTCTTGTATACTTGTTCTTACAGTGACACCTAGAAATGTCTCCTGTTGTAATATGTCTCCCCTCCACCTTTTGTAGGAAATGTCATTTTATTTGGACATTTTTTCTTTGATGTTTGATGTGGCACTAATTGTCTAACAGGCCAATTGGTATGAAGAACAATGATCAGCCACAAAGCTTTTGGAAGCAATTGATCACCAAAGGACAAGTAAGAAAGTGATGACTTTTTTAAAACAGGGAGAATAGAATGAAAAAATATATATATTATATATATATATATATATATCCAGAAAATGAACTTCAGAAAATAAACTTTAGAAAATCCTTAATTATTAATTTTTCACTTTGGGAATTTTGATAATTGAAATAAGCATTGGTTGAAATTCTTGAAGCTAATATGCAAGAAACTATTGTTTGATATTAAATATGCATTACTTTGTAATGCTTACTAATTAATATTAAAATTGCATAGGGATACTTAATTTAAAAATTTCAAGCACTATAACCAAGTTATGTACTATCAATAGGACTGTAGTTTAAGTAGAAGTGAGCATTGTTAGTTGTGTGTTTTCACATGGCAATTAACTACACATTCAAATGTGATATCAAGTAAATACTTGTAATTTCCAAAAGTCATTGAAAACAATGGAACGAAATTACTCTAAGAACTCTGTGATTCAGAGTGTTTAGTTATGTAAATTGCCTTTCTTACCCCCGCCCCCCTATCTCAATTGGTCTGAATTGGTAGTTGTAGGTACAGAGGCATGAAAATATGAGGATTATATGAAACCTTGAACACCAGAGTAAAACTGAGAGTATAAATGTAGAGCAAAGAGGGGAGGTAAAATTTGGTAGCAGGCACACCTTTAGAAAATATCAGATAGAACACATGGAAAATTATACAGCATTTGTGCTGTTAATACGGTGATCCTTAAAATACATTTACAAAACAGTCTACATAAATATATTGATATAGCCCTAGCCGTTTGGCTCAGTGGATAGAGAGTTGGTCCTTAGACTGAAGGGTCCCGGGTTAGATTCTGGTCAAGGGCACATACCTTGCTTGCAGGTTCCCCAGCCCTGGTTGGGGTGCATGCAGGAGGCAACCAATCAATGTGTCTCTCTCACATCGGTGTTTGCCTCTGTCTCTCCCTCTCCCTTCCACTCTCTCTAAAAACCAATGGAAAAAATCCTTGGGTGAGGATTAACAAAAACAAACAAACAAACAAACTGATATAATTCCAAATTGAGACATAATTGATTGCCAAATTTTGAACAAGGATAAATGAATTTGAATGAAAGCCTTACCTGGAAATATTTAAAATTATAAAACAATTAAAAATCACCATTGTTCATTGGTTATATCATTGCATTAATAATCAGCTATTGCTTAATTTGAAACAATTACAGATTATGACATTTCATCACTCAGGTTACATTATAAATATGATTTATCAAGAATATGCCTTTTATTTCAGATGTCTGAATGCATTCTATGGAGTTCTAAAAATTTCACCTTATCTTATTTTTGCTGGCAAACAGACAAACTGTGATCAATAATTTAAGACAGTATAGAAATGTTAAAATTCAATATGAGAGTGATGGGGATTGTTATAATGTTGGTAACTTGCATTAATAAAAAAATCAACAAATATAGCATGCTCTACTATGCATATGCAATAGTTGAAACACATGTTTAGAGTGATATAAATATAATGCAATTGACAGAGGTAACAGACCTGTAATATTTATGAGGAGTAATTATATCAAACCACCAAAAAATATTGGTTTAAGAAACTACATCAGGTCTAGGCAATAATAAGCCAATATTAATTTTTTCTTTCTTAATATCCAGCATTCATTTTCCTCATTCTCATTTTTCTTGAGAAAATATAGCACTGATATTAGAATATTGTCCTTGTTTTGTTGTTGTTGTTTGGTTTGGTTTTATTTGTTTGTTTTTTTACTTCCTTGATTGCTTTCCCACTCTCCTATGAAGTATTTTACATTTTCTTTTCTATGGGAAGGAACAAATAGGTAGATACTTAGGTGTTAATGTAAGAATAAATGTATATTTGAATAATTGATTCTACTTATTCACTGATTCTGTATTTGTGAATTTACTGTCTCATTGCAACTTACCTGTAACCCCAGAATCAGTACTTACAGTTCATTCACAGTCATTCACCAAGGCACCCGGAGCAGCTAAATATTTGAGTCTTTCTATGTGCATGTTCCCAGCTGAAGGAAAAAATACGATAACCTGCCTTCTTGTTCCCTTTCCACAAACCTGTCCTTTCCATGATCTAGGTAGTGCCACATTGGTCACATTTCTGAGTTTTTTGTAAGTGATTTTGCTCCTTAAAAAATTGCCTCCCAGTGTGGTGCTTAGCGCTGTGTAGTGTGCCTGAGCGCAAGGAGACTGCCCTGCTCCTGGCGGAGAAAGCATGTGAGACTGTGCCTTAGCTAAGCTCCCTGCAGACAATAGTTACAGAGCTGTTGGCCATGAGTTCAATGGAAATGAATCAACAATATATATTAAACAAGGTGTGATTGGACAGAACACATATGAACCCATTTGCATATTTATCAGCTGGCGAGAGCGAGGTGACCGGGGGTTCACAGGAGCCAGCCTGCATTTCCCCGAGGGGCATGGCCAGTGTTGGCTAATTCAGCGTCTGCAGCAGCTGTAGGACAGACTGACATGAAAAACAGAGTGGATCCATTATCCGTCTTCTACATGCCCTCGATATGGATCTAGAATTTGCTACAAGTTAGTAAGGAAAGTATAAATACTTTGCACCACAAGTCTGTGAGAAAGCTAAGTTTTAGTTATTTGGGGTAAAAGACATTTCTCACCCAACCTTAAGGTGCTATGGAAATCAAAGATATAATTAACAGCTTTCCAAACTTGTCAGTTTTTCACAGCTTCTTCAAGAGATGGAGTAATCCCAGACACATCACCTATTTATAAGGACGTGTTAACTTTTTGAAAGATGTGCAAACCATGGGACTATTCAGACAATACTGAGTGTAAATCTCATTTGAGTCTTCTCAGATATGCACGTGCTTATCTTGTTGGCAGAGACCAAAATGATAAGGAAATTTTCCCAAAATATTTTGTCCCATCAGTACATCATCCGTGACGCAGTACAATGCTCAACAGGCCTTTGGGAAGCCCGTACCTCTGAGTCATCTTCCTTGCTCTGGATTCTTTTTTTTTTCTTTTCCTTTTTCTTGAATTTTTATTAATTTTACATTTTATTTTTAAATTGCAATTTAGACTTAATGTTATTTTGCATGAATGTGAGATGTGCTCTGGATTTGTACCTTGACTATTAGATAACAATAGTCAATTGTTATTTGGATGACTATTTGGATTCTAATAGTCCTCTCAATATATTTTCTCCAAAAAACTTGCTTTCCTTCTGTCTTTTCCAACATAATTAAGAGAAGTTTGATCTTTCTAAGTTCAGGTCAAACATCTTACTCTTCTTTAACTGAAGTCTTTCTCCCACACCATATGTTCAAGTCATAGGAAATCCTATGGGGGCAGTAAATCCTTGAACTAAATAGAACTCAGCCAATTTTTCTCTCTCCTACCACCAAGTCAATCCATCATCTTGCTGATACCCCTGCTCCTCTATTTGTCTCTCCAGTCCATTGTCAAATAAGCAGCCAAATGGAATTTTAAAAACGGGAATCTTATCACTTTCATCTGTGAAAATTGTCTAATGGCTTCTTAGCTTACTCAGAATGAAAATCAATGTCTTTCTATGATCAATGCGATCTTTTATAACTTGATTCTATCAACTTTTGTATTATATTAAACCAGGTTCTTATTTTTTAACTAAAAAAACAATAAAATAAATTAAGTCGAAAGATAATTCCATCTCAAACATGATTATGTAAATAATATAGCTATATTAGTAAGCAAAAGCACTTGCTTTGAATGGATATTCAAGCAAATTTAATTTTGCAAATTATTGATTTTTAGTATTTTGAAGAAAACTATACTTGTAATATTTTGTGATGCTTACTATGAAGATTTCTACAAATGAACTACGTTTATAACTTAGAGGGGTTTTTACTTTTATTTTGAACAGCACCTATTTTCCTCAAGAAGTAAGTAAATAGCAGTCATTAACTCTGTTTCTATTCACCTACTTAACTTATTAAATAAACTTAGTAAACAGAAGTAAAATATTGAAATATTTTCTTTTTAAAATAATTTTTGTAGTGCTCAGTCTAACATATTTTTATTTGTTCATTTTATCTCATTTTCTTTAGTAATACTCTATTAATGATATGCTTAATACTGAGGTACTATTTATATAGATTTGAAACCACAGCACTACTTGGGAAAATAACAATGTATCATAGGTGATTATTAAGTTGACTGTCTTTCTGGTCTTGAAATGTGTTTACTGTATACAACATTTATTTTCTCCAAATCAGAGTGTAGTGAAGAAGTAATCAAAGGGTGTTCTGCCGGCTACCTTTTTAATTTAGAATGGATCATTTAGAAAAGTGTAGGGCAAAAAACATTAATGATTCCTTATAAAGGCTATACTGGAGCAAAATTGGGAAACAATCTTCCAGAAAGAATATTTTTTAAACCAAAGAGGAAAAAGGGAAAAATTGTGTGAGAAAAAGATGGCTTAGAGGAAAGAGAGAGAACTACTTAAGCCCCTGGGATTTCTCTTCTGAGGGGCTATTATTTGTATTGATTTTAGTTTGCAAGTTCTCTGCTTCCCTCTCTCTGTTGGCACACTGTGTAATCCATAAATAATAAATCGATTAGCTGTGAGTCATTCTTTAGATTGCACGCATAGCAACCATCATTACCCATTAATCCGCTAGTGAGGACCGCATCATCTCCATCTTAAAATGCACTTCATCATGGAATCAAGACCCTAGAACTTGAACTCTATTGGCCCTGAGATTCTAACTAAACTGACTATGTAGTGATAAATGAAAGAATTCTTGCATACCAAGTATGTCAGCTTTTATCATTACTTGTGCTTTTATTCACATCCTTGCTTCTTTGTCTTTAAACCTTGACTTGAGTATTGCATGTCCAAGGCAAGAACGGTTATTATTATTATACTTCACAAAGTGTTACATATGACCACTTTATGGGTACTTTTGATGGAAATCATACATATTCACAAAGTAATATAACTTTATTTGTCACATAAATCTTGGAAAAATGGGAAGTTTAGAGTGTCCATAGATAACTAAATGGTTAGCGCACAGACTCAAATGAAGAAAGGAAAGTGAACAATATAAATTAAACGACTCTTTATAAAGTAACGTCAATAAAGGTAATTGGGGATTCACAATAATTCATTGAGTAATATGACCTCAGGCATTCTGGTACTTCAGATAACCAGACAGGCATATCATACACTACATGCACAAGGATCTTGGAGGAATCATCTGATTTTTATGATTGCTTTTTAAGTTTTTCTGGTATTATAACAAACACCCAGAAACCTGTATAAATCATTATTGAATACCTCAGTGAATTTCAAAATGTCAGCCCACTAAATTCCAGTACCCACAGAAGGAGTCCAACGATTACCAGCATCTCCAAAAACCCCTTTTCCACTCCCGGCTACTTTTTCCTACACAGGTTGACTTTCATCAACTAAGGCTGATTCCAAAGTATCTATTTTTTTCTGGCTTGTGTATAAAATAGTTTGGAATTTCTCATCTGTATAGTATTTGTCTTTTTCCCATTTAGTTTTTGATGGACAGCGGGGTTATTTCAAATCTTGGGTTATTCTGTACAGCGCCTTCATAAGCTTTTTATACATTTTTTGGTGTTCTTACACACTGGGTGATACACTATGCACGTATTCATTTTAGTAGATATTGGCAAACAGTTTAGAAAAGTACCAATTAACACTCTCATTAACAGTTGGTGAGAATTTCAGATGCTTCCTGTTCTTGCTAGTACTTAGTATTGTCTACATTTTTAATTTTATTTTTCATTTTAGCTGTTCTGGTTGTGGTAGTGGTAATACTTACCATGTTTTAAATTTGATTGGTATCTCCCTAACCACTAATAAAGTCAAACACATTTTTGTATGATTATTGGCCATTTGGATATCCCTCTTGTTTTGTAAAATGCCAGGTCTTTTGCTAATTTTTCTGTTGTGCTGTCAACCTTCGTGGTGATTTGTAAGGAGTTATTTTTGTTTACTGAATTCAAGTCAGCTTGCACTTTAGATCATTTAATCTTGATGAAATGTCTTATTTGAACTTAATACAGTTTGTCATTTTTTAAATTTTATGATTAATGGTTTTTGCAGTGTTTCTGTGTAAGAGATCTTTGTCTTTTCTCAGGCCATAAATAGGTTCCCTGGTATTTTCTTCCAAAAGCTGCATGACTTTAACTTTCCAATTTAGCTTTACAATCAGGTCCGAAACAGATTTGGTGAGGCTGTGCTATTTAATTATGATAACTAGCATGATTTCCCATGTCTATTGCATAATAATAAAGTTTCGGAAATGGGATTGTAGGATGTCCTTTGGTCAATGTGTCAGTGTGGTTCCGATCAGAAGAGACATACCATGAAGCAATTTGAACAGGGAAAGCTTAATATCAAAACTATTAGCTAAAATAGGAGGCTAGAATAATGAGGAATTGGCTAAGAACTGAGGAAAACTCTAAAGAGTGTAGAAATATCAGACATAATGAGCAGTCACTAGTCCTCCCGATGACCTGAACAGCCAAAGAGAAGCTCCACACACATTCCCATCCTGGATGAGAGGCAGGCCTCTCTGCAGAGGACTCCACCTTGGCTCATGTGTTGGCAGAAATTGGCTGCGGTGGATGCTGGACATCTCCCCTCTAGGGCCTGGCAAAGCTGGCGGTGCTCCGATGCAGAACTGTCCAGGGGAGGGTAGGGAGAGTTGCTGGCGGATGAACCCTGCTGAGCCTTATCTACAACTGCAGGTGCCCGATGCTGGAGAAGCCACAGGGATTGCAAAAGCCTAATGCTGGAGAGCAGCTCACACTGCACTGCAGGAGCTGCATGGGGGAAGCCACGTACGATATGAGAGTCTAGCCAGCAAGCTCATCACCCTTTGGAAGCAGCCAATCAATGATTCTCTCTCACTGATGTTTCTATCTCTCTCTCTCCCTCTCCCTCATCTCTGAAATTATATATATATATATGATTAAGAACAGTTATTATATATATTATATATGATTAAGAACATATATATATGATTAAGAACAGTTATTATATATATATATATAATATTTAAGAACATTTTATATTATAAGTCTTCAATTTATCAGCAATATATATAAAAAAGTAGATTTAAAAAAGAAGCAACATTTGACTGTCTAAAAAAAGAATAGACAAACCCATAACTATATTTTAAGATTTTCTCTCAGTTGGTAAGGAACAGTCAAAAAAATAGACCATAAAAAAGTATTCACTCATTTCAAAGATTTGATATAATGAATAAAAAAATAGTTCTGTGACTAATAATTAAAAATTCATGATTTGAAAATCAGATGACATATTTTAAAATAAATCATATATTCAAGAAAATTTAAAACTATTTCTAACTTAATGAAGTTACAGTCAGTACCTATTAAAATGTAAAACAATGCTTAGAGATAAATGTGTACCTTTAAGATCTCATATTAGAAAATATAACTTTTCAAATCAATGATCTAAGCCTCAACCTAACTGAGCTAAAAGTAGAACCAACTGGAGTCAAAATTAGCAAAAGGAATAATAGAGAAAAGCACAAAATTCATTACCAAAATGGATAGGAATAGAGAAAATGAATAAATCCAAAAGCTGGTTGTTTGAAAACAGTCAACACTATCATTACATTCCTGGTTAGACTGATTTAAAAAATAATAATGACACAGCGACCACTAACCAATTCAATAGGGACATCACTACAGAGCACACAGATATCAGAAGAAAATACTACTAACTACTTTGTTCAATAAATGCCTTTAAGTGAAAAATTTTCATGAAAGGCACACAAGTTACTCAAAATATAGCTCTAAATTTTCTTTATTAATTAACCAAATTAAATGTAAAACTAAAACACTCTCACAGAGGGTGTTGAGGAACCTTCCGTGGAGGCAAAAATAACTTCCACAGCCAATCTTCAAGCTGTCTGACCAGCGTCTATGCTATGAAACACTAGCCTATGATATTATGAATTGCCTAAAGAAAAATCCAATGGTTAGATTGATATAAAAAGCCATAGGCCAAGCAACAGGTAAGAAGCTTAGCTCATCTAAGCCAACGTATCTGAATAAAAGATAGAATAGAAGCCATGAGATTTAATATTGCTGAGCAATAAAAAGCACCAAAAGAAATGGATATACCGACCACCTCAGACTTGTTTAGGAAATGAATTATAATGTCATTTGTCATATATTCTATGTTGGGAATGTTTTAACATTTCAAAAGTTATTAAAATTATTACACAATAAAAATCAAGCGTTTAACATTTTTCTTTTAATTTTAAAGCATTACATTGTGAGCTGTTTTTCATGTTGATGAGTTTAGCTACTATAAAAGGAAACATTTAAAATATTGATTATAGAGTATTGCCATCCAAGCATATGAATATCTGCGCTCAAACAATCAACACCTTAATTACTATAAACATATAATTTTTACAAAGTATTGCAATTGATTTGTGCTGCAATTTGAAAAAAAAACTATGTAATTTATGGGTTTAATTTTTGTTAAAATGCAGATAATATTATCTGAATCTATTAACAAGTCTGTCATAAAAATTATGTGTAAAATCTAAACGTACCATATTTGCAGCATTTTTCTAACTGGGTTACTTATGCAATTGCATTTATTTGTACATATATGTTATTTTTCTAACGTATAATTTTTTTTGGAGACTGACTTTGTATTGGTACCATTCTACATGAAGTTTGGCTGTAATTTAAAAATAGAAATTCTAGGTACCAAATATGTAAAGTGACTGATTAATATTAGCAAGTGAGTAAAGAGAATATCTCTGACATATCATAAGATCTAATTTTACAGTATACCTGTTAAAATGGGCTAGTGTATACTGCAGTTAACAAGCAAGTCTAGAATCTTAGGGGCTTGAGCAGAGATGAATCCCTTGCATTTGCTTCATGTCTATCGCTAATGGTAGAAGCTCAAAGCTCCAGGCTGCTCATAACTCAGGGACTCAAGCTGGCAGAACAGAGACTGTCTTGAAGAATGTCAGTCACCTTGTCAAAGGTTAAAGAGAGCTCTGTGGGTGGGTCTTGCTTCAGCAATTATGTGTTCTATTTTGGAAGTGATGCACATTATTTCTGCTCACAGTTCATTGGCCATAGCTAGACATATGGCCCACACAACCACCAGGGGGCCAGAAGGCACAGGCCAGAAACATTTGACAAATAGCAACAGTGACTACGCCAATTGGAGTCTTCTTTGAAACCACAGAAACCCAAGAGAGTATGTTCCTTCCTTAAAACATAGTTTATAGAAAAGCAAAATAAAAATTAAATTCAGACATGTCTGTACTAACTTTATCAGCCACAGATATTGACTTATTTGGAGGTACGTTGACAGTAATTAATTGGTAGAATTCAGCAGGGACATTTGTACTTTAAAGTTGCTGTTGAAAAGAGGTTTCACAGCTATAAGAAAATAAAAGCTACTTTTATTTTAAAAAACTGGAAACTGTATTCCTGCATTTCACAAAATGGATAAAAACAGGATTTCCCCTGGGATTCCATTGGTTCGTATAAACATGCATTGTCACATAAAACGACTTTTATTTTAAGTGACAGTTTTGTGAGAATATTTTTCCCTTTCTGCTATACAGCACATTTTTAAGTATTAAGCTCTTTATTGTTAAATATTTTTATGGTTATCTGTATTCCTCTATATTTGATATAAATATAAACTATTAGCTCCTACAAAGCAATGAAAACAGTACTTTAAAAAAAAGTTTAGAGCATTATAGTCTAATTTATCAAACCATTCTGGAGATAGGAAATATTTCCAATTCACATAATCCTATATAATAAAATCCTAATATATAAATCAACCAAAAGGCAGAGACAGGTTGCTATGATGCACACTGACCACCAGGGGGCAGACGCTCAATGCTGGAGCTGCCCCCTGGTGGTCAGTGCACTCCCACAGAGGGAGCGCCAGCAGCCAGAAGCCGGGCTCATGGTTGGTGGCGGGAGCCGATGGGTCCCGGACTTGCGAGAGGATTGCGAGAAGGATGTCTGACTGCTGGCAACAGGCAGACATCCCCCAAGCTGTCCCAGATTGCGAGAGGGCGCAGCCCAGGCTGAGGGACCCCCCCCTCCAGTGCATGATTGTGGTGCACCAGGCCTCTAGTGGGAGATAAAAGCTTTTACTCAATTGCAGACACACAGACCATAGAGAGCTTTGCATTCGGTTTTACAAATGTAATTGAACACAAACAGGAAAATCATACCAGCCTAGATCTCAAGGGGCTGTTTCCTTTCTAATGAGACTCATACTATACAGGTGAACCGGATGGGTGAGCCTTGTCACCACTCGTCAGGTGTAGAGATCCCCATATCTACATCACAGCGATGGGCAATTTGCTGAACAGTAAAGCCCGCACTTGAATCATCTTAACTGCCAAAAGCAAGTGCTGCATTGCCCACGAGGAAGCCGGGCTACTTCTAAGCTGGGTCAGTAACGGAAATAAAGCACAAACAACAGAGACAGAAGAAATTACGAAGGAGAAAGCATCGGTGAAGGTGAAGTTTACTGCTCCTTGGGATTCATTACAGACACACACACACACACACACACACACACACACATGCTGGAATCCAATAATTCCATGTCTCACCCAACATAGTTATGGCTTTGGCAGCCGAATCCTCTTGGGTATCTCAGTGGGACCTCTAGCAACTGTTCAAAAATGATTTACAAAAGTTGAAAACATGATTCACCCACCAATATAAACAGGCAGCTGCCTAAGATTTACTTAATTCAATACCGAGGGAACTAGCAATATGGGAAATCTAGCTGCTTAATAATTTTTATAAATTTTATAAATCACATTCTTAAAGACGGTGTATCTGAAGGCGTTTTAGATCTAAAATGAACAATAGTTTATTAAGGATTTTTTAGAATCATTACTCAAATAAAATATGTATTTTTACATTTTAAATTGTGCTTATAGGACTGTCGTTCTAATGAAGCCAAAATCTCTTAGATATTACATATGGCAAATATGTAAGTGACCTGTGTGAGAAAAATGATAAAACCGATGAAAATATCAAAGAAAAACTAAATAAATAGATATTGCGTATACACAGATAAGAAGACAGTATTGTCAAAATGTCAGTTCTTCCCAAATTGGTGGATAGATTTCATGCCATCTCAAACAAAATCCCGACAAGTTATCTTGTGGATATCAATATAATGATTGTCAAGTTTAAATGAAGAGTACAAATCCCCAAAACAGCCAACACAATATTGTAGAAAAAGAACAAATTTGGAGGACAGACACTACCTGACTTTAAGTTATTATAAATCTACAGTAATTAAGACACTGTGGTATTGGTAAAAGAATAGACAAAAAGATCAATGAAACAGAATAGAGAGTCCAGAAATAGACTCACATAAATACAGTCCACTGATCTATGACAAAGACAGAAAGGCAGTACAATGGAGCAAAGATAGAGCTTTCAATAAATGGTACTGGAATAATTATACCCATGCTCAAAAAAATAAATAATCTAGACACAGAACTTACAACCTTCAAAAATTAACTCAAAATGTACCAAAGACTTAAGTGTAAATGCAAAACTATAAAATCTTCTAGAAGATAACTTAATAGGAAATATAACCAAACTTGGGCTTGATGGTATTTTTAGATGCTTGCTTGGTTGATTATATATATTCATATGCATAAAAGAATTAATAAGAGTTAACGGTGGAATCAAATAAAACTAATTGTTTTGTCTGTTTATGTTTATGTGCTACTTCCATCTAGTTTAATCACTTACTAGAAATTCCATTTTTATTTTTGAGTATATAAAATTGTCTTTTTAAAATTCTGACTGTTTTTATTTGATAGGATAATAAAGGACACAAGTGTAGCAGTCATCACATTTTAAGGATTTTAGGTGTCACCAAAACTTGCACGCTTCCTTGTTCATACCACGCGGAGTTGGAAAAGCTTCAAATGCTATCCAATCCAATTCTGGATGTCTTTGAACTAACGTCTGAATTTGGTCTGCAGTTTACAATCTGTAAGCATAAGTAATGTTCTGCTAGGATCACATCGGTGAATTTAATATTAGACATTGAGCAATTAGAAGCCTTACTTGAGAATTCAAATCGGAGGAGGGAGTACCTGCCTGCGAAAGGCCGTGCTCCCAAGGTGACAACCACAGAGCATGTCATTTCCCGTCGTCTCTGGTTAACACCAGATGGTTTTGCGGAAATTAGAAATGCTTGTTCTGCTATACGTATCTGTATAATACATATTTAGTGTAATATAAATTAGTTCATATCATTCCTTAGAGGGAATGATGTCAGTTTCAAGTTTACTAGCATAGGCTCTGGTCAAACAGCTTGAATCTTGGCTGTGGAACTTGTCTTTACCTTTGGGGCCTGACTATGTAACATCCTCTTTGAGAAGGTTTTACAATTACATTTAGTTTGTTTAATTCACAGTCTAAAATTTAGTATAGTATTAAAATTTAACACACATTTTTTGCTTGTCTGTTTCATACCTAAGTGTTTCATTTTGGGGATATTAATGTAGTAAATGGTGTTGATTTATAACTTCAGATTCAGTTTGCTTCTTCTGGGATGTAGAGGAAAGGATTGAGTTTGTATATTAGCCTTTTATCCTAAAACTGCAATAATATGTAAAGTTCAGGGGTGTGTTCTTGTCTGTTTGGATCTTGCTACTGTTTTTGTTGATTCTTTTATATTTTTAGTATACACTACCGTGTCATCTGTGAGCAAAGATTTATTTCTTATTTCTAATCTGTATACCTCCCATTCCTTTTCCTGTTTTATTGCGCTCAGTGGTGATCCCAGAAAAAATGTTGAAAAGCATTGGGGATCTTAGTGGGAAAGCTTTGAGTTTATTACTATTGAGTATAATGTTAGCTCTAGGTTTTTTATAGATATTTTTTTTTATCAAGTTGAGGAAGTTGTCCTCTCTCCCAAGTTTACTGAAAGTTTTAAAATCAAGAGTAAATGTTAGATTTTGTTCAATGCTTCTCACCTATTGATATGACCTCGTGAGTTTTTTGTTATTTTTTTACTGTTGCTATGAGGGATTATATGAATTAACTTATAGATGTGGAACCAGCCGTGCATCCTGATGATAACACCCACCTGGCTTTTGTGTGCAATTTTTCAACACATTGTTGAAGTTGTCAAAACTTTCTAATATTTTGTTGAGAATTTTTTTGAGACTGTTCATGAAAGATATTGGTCTATGGTTTACTTTAAATGTCTTTTTTGGTTTTGGTGTTAGGGTAATGCTGGTCTCAGAATGAGTTAGGAAGTACTTCCCTCTGCTTCTGTCTTCCGAAAGAGATTGTAGCGAATTGGAATAATTCCTTCTTTGGTGTTTGGTAGAATTTAATAGTGAACAGATTTGGGCCTGGTGCATTCTGTTTTGCGAGGTTATTAATTATTGATTCAATTTTCTAATGATATAAACTTATATAGAATGTCTCTTCTTGTATGAGGCCTATACTTTCTGAACCAATTTCATCATCCTGCTATTTCCCTTTATAATGAATTAATACATCTTTTACATGTTTCTTTTAAAAATAATTAGGCCCAAAAGGTTTTGTATGATAATTAAGTGTAGTTCATAACTTAAATAAAAGTCAGGATGGTTAATGCAGTTTAGAAATACATAACGTGTTTAAACATTGAAAAGGAAGCCAACTATTTTCAAAAATCTTTAAAGGAAACGTAAAAAATTGATTGAATTATAGATAAAATATAACTTCCTGGAAACATAATGCCTAAACAAGGACTCTTAAGACTTTGTATCTCTCTGTCAGTCTGCCGTCAGGCATCATTATCAGACTGAATGAGGATCAGAATGAATCCTCAGTGGCCTCCTAGAACAGAGGTCAAATAACCCTGGCTTTGGTGCAGGCTGAGTGAAATTATGGATCTAATTATGCAGTGAAATTCTTTACCTTGTTTAATGCATTTTCCTCATCTTCCCCCACCATATGCTCTTCTTTCTCAAATGACCAACCCTCTCTCTGTGATAGCTGCTATCGCTGCCTCCAAACACCCAATCCTTAGTCATCAAGTAACATCCAGCATGTGGTCTAACAACTTCTATCTTAAACTCACTGGTGCGCTAGCTATACCAGGAATCATGCCAAATATTCCATATAAAACAAAGCTGCTCCATAAAAGGAACGACTCAGGAGGAGTTGCAAAGGGGAAGTGGTAAAGTCTGCACTAGACCTTCCCCCTGGCACAGCCGCTCTCTGCTGCGTTGCATGACTTTCCTATATTGTGGTACCATCAGTTGTTGCCTCTTTGACCACAGAGAAAACTGGTTAGCACAAATAGAGGCCTGGCACCGCTCCAAGATACTAAGCTATGCCAGTGTAATTGTTCCATGTAAAAATGTGCAAAAGAACTTTTTTAACTTTAAAGTAAGAGAAAATGAGGATCTTGAAAAGCTCCAACCTAATGAATGCACACATTGAAAATGCATCCTTCAATGAGTCAACACTTAGCATATTCAGAAAGTTCAAATGTTGACTTTTCTTCTGTTTTCCTGATATGTAACTGACTCTCTGACCAACTGTCCTGGCTCCCAACACTGTTCTCCTCTCTGATAAAACTCTCTGCCTCCAGCCTTCCTTTTCTTTTTTTATTGCTTCCCTCTTACACTTCCAACATTTGAGTATTCATTTTTCTCCCTCTTTCTTTCCATCAGTAACCTATTCAGGTAACTTACCTCTGAGTTGTGGATTTTCTTCTTCACTGTTTACTCTATGATGATAATAGTATATTAAAATCTTAACCTGTAATTTAGATCTGTGCTTTTTTCCCCCTCACTACCATCAAATGTTTCATTGTTGTTCACTTTCAGATGCTTTGTGTTTTGCATCCTCCTTTCTCCCCAACTGGAGGTATGTTGGTATTTTTCCCAGATTTACAGGACTGAATGGGAAGCCATGAAGATAGGCACTAATATAATCAATCGTGACAACCTCAGCCCAAACATCCTGTTTAGTATTTGTTTCATTCTAGTTGTAAGTTCTGTGAGGTCAGGGACTACACATTCTGTTATTTTTATACCTCACACACTAGGCAAATATAAGACACACAATCAATGAATAATTAATCAATTCTGATGCTCTAATACACATCTATATTTGCTTCCGGGAAGTAGTTGAGTTGTTCAAGGATCAAGTTCTAGATGAATAATTAATCACATATCAAATGCCTCCAAAAGGCAAGGTCAAATGTGATAGGGAGGATGAAAGCCATTAGGAGGTTGTTGATGCGCACACTAATCTATTCCAGCAGTGTCAGTTTGCATTTGTTGGTGGTTGGTCTACAGAGCGCTGCAGATGGCAGCTTTATCAGAATATGCACTTTTCACCACTTCATTCTTAGAAAATCGACACGATAGAGCCCGCATACACTCTACTGTATGAAACCCTTCTTCTCTGACCTCCTAGGGCACCTTTCCTAGTTACTTGCCTATTGAAGGTGGTTACATCCCGATGCCCCCTCTGTTCAGCCCTGGCCAAGCTGTGCAACATTACTCATTTACCTTTGCAGCCAGATATTTTCCTGTAACTGTTATTCAAATGCTATGTAAATGCAAATGAAGTATGCATCTTCTGAACTGTGTTCTTACACATAAAAGGTGTTCTCTTTTTCCCTTTCTGCTGGCAGAAATGCAGAATTGGTAGGTTTGCCATCTTCACTAGTGGGTTGGAAGGAAACAACCTAGGAATAATGGAGCAGTAAGATAGAGGATGACTGGTCCCTGGATGGATTTTTCAGACAGAGACATCACACCAGTCCTGTTATCTCCTATCTGTGGAGTGTTAATGAAAAAAAAATAAAAAAGAAAGAAATTAAACAACAACAAATCCTGTTTTAAATAAGCCACTATTGATATAATGCCTGTTCTAAGGAGACAGACTTATACTCTAACCAATTACTGGACAGATGGATTTTAAAACCATCAAGGATGGATCATGAGTCCAGTGATTATTTGTAACTGAGAGTTGGTCTAAAGATTGGCCTAAGACTTACCCAAATTCAAATTTCTAATGGTGAGTCCACTGTAAAAAAAAAAAAATCTATATTTTTGTGATAGTTTTACTTATCAAAATATAGTCAAAAATCTAGCTCCATCTTTATAAAATATATATAATATTTAAACTGTTTATACACTGCATCATGAACCATAAAAACTCATGGTTCATTTTAGCATAATGAAATAGGAATTTATTTATTCATGTAGCATTTACTGCTGTCAATTTACATAAATTTATTTTTCCCATACCCAGTCAGCTCTTTGTTTTCATTTTGGTCCAAGATCTGATGACAGGTGGTGCTTTGTGGTGAACTTGATGACTTAGGTAGGTATATAAAAAGCAATATCTGTGTAGTTCTAGAAACCGTACGACGTCATCAGCTAAACTGAATGGACTAAATGTATTTTACTTCAGAGATCAAATCCACTCTCTGCTGTGTGCTGTGCAGTAGAATTATCCTTCCGGGGAACTGCAGGCTCCAGGAAGATAGTTCCACAGTGGGGTCACCTGACTGAAAACGATTTCAGCTTATTTCTTCCTTTGTTCCAGTTGGTTTGTTTTCTCAGTTCACTGCTTTCTCAGTCTACTCAGAGAAAGAAAACACATTTTCTGAATGTAATTAAAGCCATATCATGGTGCCTTTGAATATTAAAAGAAAAATACTCATTTCAAACCATTTTAAACTGTATTACTATCATCATCATTATTATTGTTATTATTATTAATTTAGCCACCATGATTTAAAGACAACTCTACAAGCCATTTCACTAACAGGTCAGATCATAAATTTGTTTCTAAAGCCTTTATGACCCCAGAAAGCAGAGATGAATTGAACTGGCTTAATTGGCTGAAACACCTTTGAAATGTAATGCGGGTGATTTGGGGTGATTTAATCAGCCTGTGGCACTAATGGAGGCAAGCACATTGTCCACTGGGAAGCTACGTGATCTTTCACTGAGTGTCTAAGTGCCTGCTTACTGCTCTATGGAAGGTTCTTTCTTTTGTAGTTTGCATGTGGCCTTGTATATATGTTAGATTAGAGGGGAGCATCATACGCTTTGTTGTAGAATATTTTCTGGGACCGTCCATTTCAGTCTTCTGTAAGCCACCTGTTGGCATTGACCAAAATGAGTCCTCTTTGCCAAATGTCTTGAAATTGTGAATTTAGGCTATTTATTGGCCAGTGTAGAGGAGGAAAGGAAAAAAGTATCATTAATTGTCTGTCTATATAACAGTGGGGTAGGATACCCTTAGTATCAGCAGGTGATATTGCATGGTGGTCTCTAAATACAGACTGCTTCTGACCATGCCTCTGCCAGGTCATGTCCCTTCTTGGACACTTTCGAACTCAGTCAACATGGGAAAATAATTTAGCCTGGAAATATCCTTGAACCCTTGTCAGGTTTCTGAACACCATTAAACATGAATTTATGTTTTGTAGCTGCTCTACTCATGGGCACTCATCACTCCCTTCACCATCTCTCCCTTCATCATATATCCCTCCTACTCTGAGTAAATTATCTCTTCAAGACTTACACCTCAAGAATAGTGACTTAATTCTCAGTGGTTCTCTTTTCCCCCAAAAATCCAGTCAGGGAAATTGATTCACACTTATTATCTCCCTTAGTAAGTAGAAGTAGGCAATAATATAAGCCAAACATTTATCTGGCTAGTGTGACAGGCTAGCACCATTTTATCTCCTATTAATTGTACATCTTAAACCAAAATACTCTTAGTGGATTGCTTTACCCTTCAATTACTAAGAAGACATTGTGACTGCATCCCATACAAAATTTCCAATGTGAACAATGCTTGACCATTTTCTATGCTCCAAATTTTGGTAACCATGAATACATGTCCGTGATTAGTTATATCTACATATGTGCTTTAAATTGGCCATGAGTAAAATTACAACTAATTGTCAAAACAGCCAATAATTTCATTGTTATTTTCCATTAATTATTGCTATTTTTAAGGGACAGCTATGAAAATATGATTTTTTTTTAAAAAATAAGGATGGATGAACATTCTGGCTAAGATAGCAATGGCAAATTCAACTCAGATGACCCCACTGCCTGACTTGAAAGTCTGGGGGGTGATTCAGGAGGCTGATGGTGTATGTTTATTGGCAAATTCTGCTCTGGCTTAAGCACAGGATCACGGTGCACTGACATCCTCCAATGTTGTTGATTCCCTGGAATTCCTCCCACTTTTCACGCCATGCATTTCATTTCCCTGAGTTCAGGTCTTTGGAGTTTCTGGCATCTTTTTCCCACTCAGAATCTTAAATACATTGTTATTCCCCAAATATGTGAATGATAAAATTTTATAATCAGTATGACAAAATTTTAGATATTCCCTTGAGAGGGAATTAAAAATTAAATTATACCCACTTTTTTCCTCATCTTCATAAGATTGATTTTGTTTGAAAACTTACACTTGAGCCTGGGATCACGAAGATTAATAGTATATATGCAATTAAATTTATTTGGAAAATTAGGTAGTGCCTGAGAATAGAACCGGGAATATAGGAGGTAAACCTGTAGGAGATGGTGGGAAAATGTAGAACAACTAATTTAAAATATGGCTAAGTTTTAAATCAATATGCATGTGGGAAGGAGAGAAGAAAATATGAATACACAGCTTATGTGAAGTGAACTGTAACAATTGACCTGCATTATATTGTCACTCATGAAGTATGCAATTGAATTTATTTGGATTTATTCATTGTTCTTTCCATTTTAAAAATGATTATTCAAATTTTTATTTATTTATTTTTGCTTCATATCCAGCAAGATTTGTTTATAAGTGCCACTTTTGAAATATAACTGATAAAATTGATTGAGAATTTATTTTATGTCAGGTATTTTGCTAAGTATTTAAGTGCTTTATCTCATTGAATGTTTACAACTCTATAATTTAAGTACTAATTTTATAATTCCCATTTAATAGACAAAATATGGAGAACTTGAGAATTTAATTGACTTGGAAAAGACACAGAGTCAGTAAAAGTAAAACTAAGACTCATCCAATAATGTACTTTTTCCAATGTTCACATGTTTATCATGAAAACTAACTATATTTTCTCAGCAAGGGATGATTTTTGTTTTTCCAGGCAAAAAATATATAAACAGTTAAGAGCAGAGTATTTGGGCCTGGCCGGTGTGGTTCAGTGGTTGAGAGTCAACTTATGAAACAGGAGGTCATGGTTTGATTCCCAGTTGGGGCACATGCCTGGGTTGCTAGCTCCGTCCCCAACAAGGGGCATGCATGAGGCAGCCAATCAATGATTCTCTCTCATCATTGATGTTTTATTTATGAATATACATATTCATGTAAATAAATTATTACAAAGGAACAAGAGTAATTTTATTAAAACTATTAATGTGAGAAGTCAGTTTTCATTTTTTTAATTTATCAGTCTTGCTTCTCTAATATATTTATATCATTTTCCCAAATTAAGTGATGTTTGATGTTATTGATGTTACAGAAATTGAACACCTATATTTTTATGCAAAATGTAGATTTTATTCTTATATTTTGAAACTAAGAGCATTGCCTTCATAATGAATCTATAAGAAATTACTCTGAACTCTCAAATAGATTTGAAGGTAGTTCACTTCAGCTCACTTCAGCAGGCATTATTAAAAACCTACAATGTGACAAGCACTGCACAGGTCTGGAAAACTTCGTGTTTACTAATAAAACTGGGAAAATTGTACTGCTTTGCTATTTTAAAATGTATGTTAGTAGATCTTTAGATTAAACACAGTATAAAGTTGGAATTTCAGCCCCATCTCCTATTTTAATTTGCAATGTCGCTTTTAACAAATAATTTAACCTTGGTTTCTCAGTCTCTTCATATGCATTATAATGTCATTTCTAATTTTCAAAAAACATGGTGACACTGTAAAATAATTGTGAGAAGATACTTTCCCATGCATTTAAAAACATGATTCTTATTCAGTTATTTCATGAAAATATTAAAACTAATGCGATAAGATTATATACCATATTTTGCAAAAGCACCTTTAAAAACTTGAAAACTTAAAATGTAAATGCCAAGTTTGATTACTACATTTTTGCTGTAAAGAAAATGCTTCATTTTGTCAGCCCAGTTCAAATTTATTGTAATTAGGTAACTATTAAGCTTCTTTCAAATTAATCCCCATTGACTTCTACATGAAAATATTGACAAAAATAGTGATCTTCACACCTATTTGATTCCTTTCCTAATTAAGTTTGTTTTTATATTGAGCAATGTGTATTTTAAGTATAATATACACAAAATATTAACTATCCTGTGTTCATTGGAGAATGTGATAATTTATTAAAATTGAATAATCCTATATAATAAAAGCCTAATATGCTAACTGTCCAGTCGGCCGTTCAAACAATCAAAGTGTAATATGCTAATGATATGCTAAGGCCGCTCAACCACTTGCTATGATGTGCACTGACCACCAGGGGTCAGACAGACGACTGGTTGGCCAGTTGCTATGATGTGCACTGAGGACCAGGGAGAAGACGCTCTGACCAGTAGGTGTGCTTACTGCTGGGGTCTGGCTGATCAGGACTGAGCGAGATGGGCCGGACATGCCCTGGAGCCTTCCTGCAGTCCCTCCTTGGCTGGCCAACCTCCTGCATCCCTCCCCGGCCCTAATCATGCACCAGTGTGGTCCCTCGGCTTGGCCTGTGACCTCTCACAATTCGGGACCACTCGGGGAATGTCAGAGAGCCAGTGTCGGCCCAATCCCACAGGCCAGGATGAGGGAGCACACTGGTGCATGAATTCGTGCACCGGGCCTCTAGCATAAAATAAATAATAGATTATATAGAAAGCATATTTTCCTCTATCTAATAATCTATGCAATAAAAAAAAAATTAGCTGCCTTGCATATGAGGTATAAAGGGTGGAACTGGGGCAGGTACCACCACAGCGAACCCCTTGGGCAAGGTGAGATGTGGGAGGGTGAGGAACTCTGATATCCTTCTGCGCATTAGTGGGATGGTCCCAGACCTGGGTGGTGGAGAATGTTTCTTAATTAGGCCACAAACCTTTCCCCTAAAAGGGACTCTTCCATCCATTGATTATCCCAGCTTTCTGCCTCTGCCTTGGGAGATCCTTCATTTCCCATTGTTCTCCTCCTCTGCAGGTTCTGGGCATTAAGAATTTGTTCTTTTCCTTGAAGTGCTCAGTTTTGTTAGGCTGCTTCCTACCACTGAAGCTTGGAGGTTCAAAGTCTTAGACACTTTTAGTTACTTAGACACTTTTAGCTTGTGGATTATTTATATATTTTATAATGCAAGTCTATTAAAAGTTACTTGGCTTCATATCTATTGTATTCCATTTATCTCCCTGAGTCAAATGCTAAATCTGGAGCGTTATCTCTAGACAATTCTTAGATTGGCTACTTATATTGTTTTCTTTCCTTATGTCTTTTATCATATGACTTGGATTTAAGAGCCCTCTACAGGCCCTTACTGCAAGTCAATTCTTCAATTCAAAGGGCTTTCTGGGCGCCATACCAAAAACGTCTCTGCGTGAAGCTTCTGAGTTCCTTCTGATGTTTGAACCATGAGCCTGGCAACTGTAGCCTTGACGTGACGCGCCTCAGAGGCTGAGCTGTAATCAGCCTTGATTCTCCAGGACATTTTCAGTTTTTGCGCTTATTATTGGGGATTGAGGGACATTTGCCACCTCTAACCCTGCATGTTTCCACTTAATCCTATTTTATTCCTGCAATGATATCAGAATCATCTTTCTTAGATTGGCTCTTTTTTTTTTTAATACTGAATTTTCTCAAAGTAGCTCAATCAACAGATACACAAAATTAGCACTCTGCTTTGCAATTCCTTTCCTAGAGTCACCAAATCTTTACATGATCTTTGTCCCTAGTTACCAGCATTCCTTCATGCAAGATCTGTTTCCTCCCTGTTTTCCGTTGGCCATGAAGGCAGTGTCCAACTGTAGGTTTAGGTCTGACCCCTGTGGGATATTCCCCCAAGGGATCCCAGATTGGAGAGGGTGCAGGCTGGGCTGAGGGACACCCCCTCCCATGCACGAATTTTGTGCACCAGGCCTCTAGTTTCAATAATAATGGCTTTAAATTATTTTTACAACTTTGTATTGCCTGTATTTACCACCATCTAATATTCATGGTTTAGAAATAATTGAACATTTATGAATAGTTACAATAAAATTGTAATATTTTGAAATGTTATCCCTCAAATTAGAATAAAACACTTAGAGTACATTTATAATAGTCTTTCTGTCCATGAGGGCTGATAAATATTCAAATGTAGGTAGAATCTGTTCATTTAGACGATTTTTAAAATTGTAAAGATTTTTGCATTGTGTAATATCGACTATTATTCTTCAAGCAATGCTACATAACAACTAGAATACAATATCTTGATTAGTATTTAGCTTTCAAATTTTGTGGATTGCATACACATCAGTTCCTTGTTGATTTTTGTGGTACAATGCTCTTTACTGATCTGCACTGGTAGCCTACTGGAAAAGTTATCTTGCTATAAACCAAAGAAATATGCCCTCACAATTTATAATAGTCACCCTATATTTGCATTTATTTCCTGCATCCCTCTG
>NW_006297021.1:2449088-2452174 GCF_000327345.1 Myotis davidii | reverse complement strand
GGGGATGTCTGACTGCCAGTTTAGGCCTGATCAATGGGCCTAAACTGGCAGTGGACATCCCTCTCATAAGCCGGGACTGCTGGCTCCTAACCACTCACCTGCCTGCTTGATTGCCCCTAACCACTCTTCCTGCCTACCTGACCGCCCCTAACTTCTCTCCCCTGCTGGCCTGATCATCCCTAACCACCTCTGCCTCAGCCCCCGCTACCGTGGCTTTGTCTGGAAGGACATCCGGAAGGATGTCCTGAAGACATCTGGCCTAATTAGCATATGACCTTTTATTAGTATAGATAACCAAGATTTATGCTTCTTTCAAGCAATAAACACAAACTTAGATTTGTGCATTTTAGTGGACTACAAAAATATTTCAACTAAAAAAATCTAAATACTGAATTCTGGTTAATGCTATGAATATTGAAGTATTTGGTGGAAGTGTATAGATTTCTGAAATATTCTTTTTATTGCATCAAAAATGAGATAGTTGGATTGAATGTACTAAATGAACTTACATGTATCATATATGTTAATGAAATAATCTAAGTAGTATATAGGTGTTCACTGTAAAAGTCTCTTAATATTTCAGTATGACTCTCATTTTACATTATATTAAAAATGGGGAAAAACTAGCAGGATTTTTATCTTAAACTCTCATAACTCTAAGTGGAATTTTAAAGAACATTTCTAACACAAATTATTTATTAATAATCAAAGAAGAGGAATAGAGTGAAGTTATCTAATTAAAGTGATTTTACCAATCAGTACAGTGGTTTCGGCAACCTTTTCCCAAACACAAGGAAAAAAATTAGTATTTGATTTTTCCCCCATAGAATGATTGATTGAGTGAGGAAAATAATTTCGACATGGTTTCTTAATTGGGAGCTGTCAGTAAAAAGATGAAAGCCTGTTAAAAACTTTGCTAGTTTTACAAGTCAGTTATCTCTCTCAAATGAAATTAATAAGATATTTCTAACTGAAGCTAAATATAATATTGTTGCCATCAAACATTCTTTGCCATAACTAGCCTGCACCACCATTTAAGAGAGTACTAGCAAGACACAGTCTACCTATGATCGACTTGATAACTTGAAAAAGTAATTTTGAACTTCCTTACCTGCCCAGTTTCTTAGTTTTTCCAGGCTCCTGCACACTTGATCTAAAAAATTTCTCTTTGAATTGAGTTTGCTTATATGGAAATTTATTACTATTATAATATGATATCATGTGAAAATAATTAATCTAAAAACATCCTATCTAATAATAGACAAACATGGTAATTAACCATACCTTCACTACCATCACCATTGGCTGATCAGTGCTATATGCAAATTAACCACCAACAAAGATGGCGGCTAATTTGCATACTGCAGGCAGAGTGGGACACCGGGAGCCGCCGGAAAGCCAGGCCACAGGCAAGGCGGCCCCCCAGGACCCAGGAGCCACCTTGCCTGCGGCCCATGAACATGATTGGAAAGCCGGGCTGTAGGCAAGGCAGGAAAACTGGTGCTGGCAGCCAGGAGAAAGAAGGCCTGTTGCACAAAGATTCCTGCAACCAGCCTCTAGTCTATATACATAAAAGGCTAATATGCAAATTGGTCCCTGGGGAGTTTGACCCAAAAACTGGAAGTTCGATTGCTCTCTGTGACATTTGCTGACCACCAGGGGGCGGCATGGAAGAAAGGGAGGCCCTGGCTGGCAGCCGGAAGGCCCCAATCGGCCCCCATCGCCAATCAGGCCTAGGAACCCCTACCTGTGCACAAATTTTGTGTACTGGGCCTCTAGTTCATAACATTTAACTACCAATACATTATGAATAGTTTGCATTATAGTAGCAGTACTTACTGAATATTTGAGTGTTTATCATGGACTAACAAATTACCATTAGCATTTATGCATATATGACACCTGAGATTTTAAGTTTTACACTACTAATAATAAATATAGCTTTTGAAATGAATTTTCAGTATTTGGATATTTTATATTAAAAGCTAATGCAGAGTTTACTTGGTATAAGTCAGTAACAAGAAAATTGTTAAAGGAAAAAACTTCAAAGAAATTTGAGTACTTTGTTGGGAGAAGATGGTAAAACTAGCTATAAAATGATAAGAACTAATAAAATTTCTGGCATCGTTTTCTGAGTTATTAAGCTATTATGAAATTCTAATTTCATGTTTAAAACCAGTAAAGTTTGTGTGATACCATTAAAATTCTTCTTTGAAGAATTATGTTTGAGTCACCTAAAGAATAAACAAAGCACTGAATTTTGTTTCTTATAATATGAAATAAAATTTTTGACCATATTTTATCTTTAATTCCTTAGTGATTTAAGCTGAATTTCTTAGGGCATTTATAGAAAATAATTTAAAGTAGCCAGTATTTTATCATTACTGGTGAACTGTCCTACATTGTACAATAAAATGTACTCAGACTTTCTCATAAAAATATAAAGTAAAATGACAAGTCTTACTTATCTGAGTAGCTAATTTAACATATTCTTGTCTCAGTATCTTTAACTCTTACTTAAGGATGCATAAAAGGTTTCCAACTGTCAGCTAAAGATATGTTTTTCTTTAAGGCATTTCCAGAGTTCCTTGCAGATAATGACCTTGAATAAACAAAAAATTACTTGGATTTATCATTAGCATATGGTTCAGGTCAAAGTCTCAGAGAAAAAAACAAAACACTGCCATTTGAGGTCCAGTTAAAAATTCCATGTCTGTCTATAACATTTCTATATAGAAACATGCTTAGGATTACAGCATCTGAAAATTCCAAAAACAGTATCTTAGTACTTATAAATGGCTAATAGATACAATTGCATGTTACCAAGTATTAGAGGAAGCATATGGTTCAGGTCAAAGTCTCAGAGAAAAAAACAAAACACTGCCATTTGAGGTCCAGTTAAAAATTCCATGTCTGTCTATAACATTTCTATATAGAAACATGCTTAGGATTACAGCATCTGAAAATTCCAAAAACAGTATCTTAGTACTTATAAATGGCTAATAGATACAATTGCATGTTACCAAGTATTAGAGGATGATAATGGATGCTATCTTTATTGTGGTGCATTCAGCCGGAGAAAAATA
>NW_006297021.1:2444391-2449017 GCF_000327345.1 Myotis davidii | reverse complement strand
ATGGTATCTGTTCGTGACTGTGAAGGTGTTTACAGCAGGCAGGGTATATATATATTATACTTCTGTATCTCAGAACTCTGATTAGGCACGTGCTCAGTTGCTGAGCAACACCTAGAAATATGTCAGCCACATTTGGTGTTTTGATCTCATAAAACAACATCCTACCTCCTTCAATACTAACTCTCAGTCTGGCGAAAGTATGGGTGTAGTGTTTCGTGAGGTCACTGGCTAGCTAGAATTCCGATGGGCAGAGAAAAATGAGTAAAGAAATGGCAAATCAAACATCTGATTGATACACCTTAAATATTTTACATATAGTTGCAAAATAATGTGTATTTTAAGCATTTAGATTTTAGCACATCTAATAATATAATTTCATACATTCAACCCATGATTAGCATTTATTGATACATTCCTTTTCCTGCCCAAAATGGTGCTCAGGTATATGAAATGATGAATACTTCATCTTTTTTCTGGGCATTAGTCCAATGAACCAGATGCTTGGCAACATCCACATAGATTTGTTATTATTAGTACAAACAATTCCTAATTAAGATTCTTTAATTGAGGCACTGCCAAAAAATATATGAATGCCTCCAATAGGAAGCAACAAAAGTATGCTGTGTTCATAATTATTTGAATTTCTATTAATTCAATAAATATTCATTAAGTATGATGGGGGATGAGTGATATTATGTTGCCATATTCAGTCTTTAATGAGCTCTAAAGAAAGAGTTCCTGTTTACATTTGGGAAAAGTGAGTCACTGATACATTTTGTGACTGGCCCAATGTTAAACAGTTAATCCTATATAATAAAAGCCTACTATGCAGATTGCCCCCTCTGGCGGTCCTTCGACCAGGATTTGGACCACCAAAGGTGGTGCGGAACATGGTGGACATTGCGACATGTTGCAATCTCTTGCCGGCTAGCTGAGGGCGGGGGTGATGGGCACAGAGGTGCGGTGAGAATACGGGGTGTTTGCCGAGCTCGCTCTCACTCTCCCTGCTACCCTTCCCCAGAATGCCTGGGATGGCGCACCAGGGAAGCCTCCACGCTCAGGTGCCGGGAGCCCATGAGGAGCCCACCCTGCACCCATGCGGCCTCTCCCAGGTGAGCCAAGCCACAGATGCCGACACCACAGGGACCAGTCGGGCTCCCTGTGGGTTCGCACAGGAGCCGGTCTGCTAGGCCAGCCAGGAGAGAGCGCACTGCCTGCAAGGCTTCAATGCGGTGCCGCTGGGTGGCTCAGAGGCCCCAGCCCACGGTGGCTGGCCACGCTCAGTGCTTCTCCATGTGGAAACTTGGGCACCATGACTCAGGGGAGGGGGGCACTCAGGGGCTCGGGGGCCCAGGTGCTGCCCATGGCCCAGAGGTCAGCTGGGACCTGCCCTTTCATGCCAGATGCTCACATTTCAATCGCCGTCCAGGCCTAGGGACCACACCCATGCACAAATTTTGGGCACCGGCCCTCTAGTATCTAGTAATACTAAAGGTCTTTTCAACAGCATGGATGGACCTGGGAGTATTATACTGAGTGAAATAAGCCAGTCAGAGAAAGGTAAGTATCTCATGATCTCACTCATATGTGGAATCTAATGAACCAAAATAAACTGATGATGAAAAATAGACCCAGAGTCATAGAAGCATGAACAGACTGTTGAACCTCAGAGGGAAGGCAGGGGAGGGTGGATGGGAAGAAATCAACCAATGAACTTGTATGCATATGTGCATAATCCGTGGTCACAGACAATGGGCTGGTGAGGGCCTGGGTGGGGGTAGGCAGAACAGGCTAGAAGAGGTTAATGGGGGGGAAGGGGGAATGTACTACTTTCAACAATAAAGATTTTTTTAAAAAGGTAAATTTAATTCTAATTTCAAATCTTAAGCTCATTTTCTTGTGCCTTGCATTCACCCAATTATTAAGTTGAAAGATGGTTTCATTTACTCATTTAGTCATTTTTGTTCTACCCCCTTTAGTGTTAAAAAGCCTTTTCTCAGAATAACTATTTCTGTCTTTCCCTTGCTGTTCCGTGTGCTCGTGTCACTGTCTCTCACTCCATTCTCATAGTCCGGATCGCAGCTCCTGGTCTCTTACAAAGCCCTCACCACCACCATTTGCCTATTAGCCAGTTACAGTTTTTGAAAGCCTACGTATCTCTTCATATATTTGTATCTTGACATCTAAAATTTTTATCATTTAAGTAGCTGCAAATGCTGTAATTTTAGGCAAATTACGAGTGCTGGTACTTTGAAATATACTGTCCATCACTATTTTAAATGTATCTAATGGAATAAAAATATAATAGATTTTTGATACTGTCATCCATTAAAAAAAAAAAGGTGACATGATTAGCCAAAGAATATATGCATGGCCCACGGACACAACCAACAGTTTAGTGACGGCAAGGGGAGAGATTCTTTGAAATAAATTATTTTAAAGGATTTCTTTTTAAAAACTAGAAATGTAATACTAGTTATCCTCTCTCCATTATTTCTATTCTACTTTCTTCATTGAATTTTGCCTCCATGAAATAGAATCTTATGCTCAAAATTATTTTATTGACCTAATTCTTAGATGAAGTAAGAGTTTAGTAAGTGTTATACTTATTTCACCTCTAGGAATGCCAGGATTAATTAACCAATGCCGTAGGTCTGTGTGACTCTGGGATAGCCATTTGGTATTGTTCTCTTTTATGATAACCGTACACACACACACACATTCAACTCGCCCTTGCATGTTTCAGAGACAACAGAGCCAAGAATATGCTAATTTCTTAATTTCACTCTATCCGTATTATGTTTTCTTTTTTTAAAATGTGAAACCTTAGCAAGACTGAATATGAATTTATATTACCTTATACTCAATCTAAGAAGGTCATGTTTATTTAAATTAAACTATGTTGAAAGTAGGAATATCATTTATTACTTTACATTCTCCCAATAATATTTAGATTTCTCAGAAAATATGGGTTACTTACAAATGATTAAATGTAAAATTAGCAATATATATTCCAAATAGTTTGTGTTAGGTCTTGGCCAGATAACTCAAAGACTGAAGTTTTAAAAATAAAATACCTCCAGATATTTTACTGAGATATTTGAACATTAAAATAAATGCTTTTGACATTTTACTTGGAGTACATATGGTCTAAGTTGTGAATCCCTCTGTCTAAATTCCTTTTTTCCCCATAGAGCCAGCTAACCCTATATAATAAAGGCATAATATGCAAATTGACCAAACGGTGGAATGACTGGTTGCTATGACACACACTGACCACCAGGGAGCAGACGCCTAATTCAGGAGCTGCCCCTGGTGGTCAGTGCCCTCCCACAGGGGGAGCGCTGCTCAGCCAGAAGCCGGCGAGCCCAGTGGCAATGGCAGGAGCCTCTCCCACCTCCACTGCAGGGAGGTGGTAAGGAGAGAGGGATCCTGGACTATGAAAGCCCTGGGCTGTGAGAGCCCTGGACTGTGAGAGGGATGTCCACCTGCTGGATTGGGCCTGCCAGCTTAGGCAGACATTCCCCAAGGGGTCCTGGACTGCAAAAGGGTGCAGGCCAGACTGAGGGACCCTCCACCCCAGTGCACAAATCTTGTGCACCAGGCCTCTAGTTATTTTATAAAAGCCACGGAATTTCAAGGTCAAGGTTCTTGTACCAGAAAGATATAGTGTCCACAATGAAAAACAACACATTCACTTAAACTGATGTTATACAAACAAGAGCGTAGGCACCAAACTTTTATCATTTTTTCTCTTAGTCTCCTTTTATCCTGCATATGATATAAAAACCATAGAGATCATATTAATTTCTTAATATTCTTCACTCAGAATATTTTTTAAGATTCTGATTGAATCTCAATCAGAATATTTTACCAGATTTTGAGAATTTTCTTCAAGTATTTCTTTTGTCCCATTGTACTCTACTCTCTTCTTAACACTTCACTTACATTATATATTAGATAATTTGATTCCCTAAAATGTATATATTCATCTTTTACCCACTATTTTCACTCTATGCTTTAGTTCAACTTTAATTTTTTTTTAAAGTGTTCAAATTTTCTAATGCTCTCTTTGGCTGGGTGCACTTGCTGTTAAACCCACCTAATGAGTTCTTCATTATAGGGAGGATGTTGCACTGCTAGAGGGTTTGTTTAATTGGTTCATGTGAGTTCTGTTATTCTGTTGTTAATACCTGTTTTTATTCATATTGTCTATTTTTTCTTCTAATTTACTTAAAGTATTTGTTATAGTGCTTTGAAAAATCTTTGCCTCCTCACTTTAATATTTGGAACATGTCTGTTTTATATATATACTAGAGGCCCGGTGCACAAAAATTCGTGCACTCGGGAGGGGGATGGGGAGGGTCCCTCAGCCTGGCCTCTCGCAGTCTGGGACCCCTCGCAGTCTGAACACCTGCTGGCTTAGACCAGCTCCCTGGGGGATCGGGCCTAAACTGGCAGTAAGACATCCCTGTTGCCATCCAGGATCACTGGCTCCTAACTGCTCACCTGCCTGCCTGCCTCATTGCCCCTAACCACTCACCTGCCTGCTGATGGCTCCTAACCACTTGCCTGCCTGCCTGATTGCCCCTAACCACCTCTGCCTTGGCCCCCCCTGCCGCAGCT
>NW_006297021.1:2399639-2443882 GCF_000327345.1 Myotis davidii | reverse complement strand
TCACTCCAGCTCTGATGGCTGAAAGCAGGTTTCTGGGTTTTGTTTAACTTCTATAATTGCAACATAGTTGCTTAGAGTTGCAGCTCAGAGGCCTGCAGCCGTGGGTGGGGAACATTGGAGTCCTCTGTCACTGAAGCAAGCAAGCCTCATGTTAGTTTCAAGCTGCCTGGCTGCCGACCGCCATCTTGGCTGACAGTTAATTTGCATATCTCGCTGATTAGTCAATGGGAACGGTAGTGGTCCTACGCCAATTACCATGTTTCTCTTTTATTAGATAGGATATATATATCCTTTAGATTAGTGATCATTTTTTCCTTTTGCTTTGTCTAATAATTTTCTATTTAGACTGTATATCATAGATGACACACACTAGATTCTCTTAAGTTTAACTCCCTCTTTATTATGTCATGTTCTGCTTGGTAGGCATTCAAATTACTACCAGATACTAGTTAAAATACTAGTGCATTTCCCTGGTCCTTTTATGCTTTGGATAAAGGTTTTGTTAGAGTGCGGTTGTATCCTGATCTTCCGCCTAGAGAAGAGAACTATTCTTTTTTTTTTAAATATATATTTTATTGAGTTTTTACAGAGAGGAAGGGAGAGGGTTAGAAACATTGATGAGAGAAAATCGGTATGTGCCTGCAACCAAGGTACATGCCCTTGACCAGAATCGAACCTGGGACACTTGAATCTGCAGGCTGACGCTCTATCCATTGAGCCAAACGGGTTAGGACAAGAGAACTATTCCTAAGCCATGGTCCTCAATCCTATGATGTATGGATACTTGAGGTTTTCTCAAAGGTCTTTCCACTTTGGTTGAGTCATAATCTTATTATTTCTCCAAAAATATAAATTTTAAAATAATCTGTTCAGATTTTAGCCTCCTGGGAGTTTTTCTTGAATTAACTTCCTAGAATCTCACCCTGTATATGATCCAGCTCAGAGATTAGTCGGAAAATTATGAGGCACATGTTTAGAGATTGAAATGGAAATTTGAGGACAAGAGGTTCAATGGGTGTGGCCCAAGTGTGAAGACTTTGTATGAGAGATCAACAGCTTTCAAGATTTTTCACCCAGAAAAAGCCTTAAATAAGGAAGCTGCTAAAAAGCAAAGGTGAATAAACTCGAGATTTAAGAAATTTTATCCATCAGCTAGATCGAGCTACAGGAGCCAGATTATGTTGGACCTTGTAGGTTTTGTTCAAAGTTTTAAGTTTGTCCTCTAGATAAAAAGGAGCTTCTTGTCTCCAGTAAGGAGTGAAAAATAGTGACTAACCTTTTAGAGAGCAATTCAAAGCCGCTATAAGGAGGAACGACTGAGGAGTACACAGTCTGGAAGTGTGAAGACTTCTGAGGAGGTACAATAATATGCAGAAAGGACAATTAGCATTCAGCAAGTGATGTAAGAACAGGGAGACTTGGGTGATATTTGCAAGGTACAATAGAGAATACTTGATAAATAATTAGGTGTGAGGAGGGAAGGAAAAGGAAGCATCTAAAATGACTTTTTCATTTCCAGTTTGGATGATTGGATACATTCTGTACCAGAAGGACTGGAAATAGAGCAGAATGAGCTAATTTTAACAAGGAAGAATTTTAGTTTTGTTTTGACACATGAAGCAGGAATTATGTGATCTAATTCTAGGTATAATGTGTTTTCCTACATATTCCAATATCTGAACTATAGATTAAAAAAACAAAGTAAGCATAGTTTTGGGAATCAAACCAGAAATTATGGTTATGAAGACTTCATAGTAATATAAATATTAGTAGTAAATACTAGTAGTAGGTATACAATTACAGCCATTTAAAATCTCATGTATGATGACATGCACAAATCTATATATAATTAGATAAAGTTCAGCAAAAGTTTATTGACAGCTTAACATAACTCAGAAACCTGTGAGCGGCTTAAGTTAGAGATAGCACTAAGATCCCTTCTTACTAAAAATACAGAAAAGAAAAATATTAAACATGTACTAGGATGAACGTCCTGGCATTTTAGTCCATGGGTTATCAATTTCATATGGAGATATTAGAGAAACACAAGCATTTTTTTTTCAAAGTAAAGATAATGCTTATTCTTCTATAAAGCCATGAAGTACATTCAGATGTTCATGCTCAATACAGCATATGCAGTAAAATTGAATCCCAAGTGTCACTTTACAGCTCCATTTTTGCTGATTTTGAAAAGCTTATGAAGTAGCCATAAGTAAAATACAGACAAATCTATATGCCTGCTAAGACTCCTTTCTCAGGCTTCTGGGTATACCAAGTTCAATCAGCAATGACTGTCAGATTAGATTTGGGTAGCATTTAGTGTGTATGATCACTGGTTGTCCTTTATCCTTTCTGCAGCGAGGATTAATTGGGTTCGTGACCTCAGCAGAGGAAAAATGCCGATCCTTGTGCCCAGTGGACATTTAAGTTCCAGACGTTATCTTCTTGTGGCAATGGGCTGCTCTGTGCATATTAAAAGGAAGCTAATAAATGGAGGTCTGGACTAAAATACATAATTTAAACACTGAATGAAGCAGGCTCTTACATTGGTTAGTTACTTTGGAAATTGGCATTTTTGTTCAGTAACTGTTGCAGTGTATTGAAATATACGTGAGGGAAAGTGCACATTTATTTTTGCACTCATTTTTAGAAAATAAAGTAATTAGCAATCTTTGAATTTGGGATTTTCTTTAAAAACATTTAATTCTTTAATTTGACTTGTTATGGAGATAGTGATCCTAGGCTTATATGTGACATGAGAGAAATATCTTAGAACTTGCATAACTGTGCGAAGAGAATCTGAGTCGTCATAAAAAATAATAGACTATTAAAAATTACAGAGGTGTTAAGAAAAAGCAAGAAGTGCAAAAATGATGGCAGTAGGCAACATAATTCACAAAGCAGAGAGAAGCTTAAAGTTTCCATGAACTCCTTCACACACACACACTCACACACACACACACTCACACACACACTCACACACACACACTCACACACACTCACACTCACACACACACTCACACACACACACTCACACACACTCACACTCACACACACACTCACACACACACACTCACACACACTCACACTCACACACACACTCACACACACACACTCACACACACTCACACTCACACACACACTCACACACACACACTCACACACACTCACACTCACACACACACTCACACACACACACTCACACACACACAAACTCTCACTCACACACACACTCACACACACACTCACACTCACACACTCACCCCACACAGAAAACAACAACAAAAGAGACAATAAGATGGATAAAAGCCATTTAAACAGGATGGATGGAACAAGAAGAACTGTAGGTCAGCTGTAGCTTACATAATGACAAAACCAATTTATCATTTTCCTCTATCTAAACTTCTACATCACAAGACAGAGGACAGATACTGAGATTGACATTTCCTGAAAATGTCTTATCTTTCAAACCTACATCATGATAAGCCTCCTAATTAACTTGGATGTTAAAACCAATGATTCATGATAATCTCAATGGTGATTTTTTTTTTTAAAGAAGGAATGCCAGGCCCTGTCCTGAGCCTTCTTTTACAGACACTTGGTTGTGAGCTGAAGGAGGAGGAAGGAAATGCAGATCCCTGTGGAGGTGAACTGCACACACAGCTCAGAGCCCAGAAGTGATCTTGGAAAAATGTGATAAATTTAGTATAAAAAAAAACTCCACTTGAGAGTGACAGGAAATTGAAACAAAGTGTAGAGAAAAAGTACAGTCTTTAAAGGCCCATTTATACATGTCACGGCATCAAGGAACCCTATTTTTAAAGACAGCATTTCCATTCATTTTGGTGTTAGGTGTCAGTGACAAGTGCCACAGGTAATCCGCAGTCAATGACAAAGGCAAACAAATGGCAAATATGTATCCTACATAGTAAAAGGGTAATATACAAATAGACCGACCGGCCGAACAACCGGACAACAACCGATCAAAGCGTAATATGCTAATGATATGCTAAGGCTGCTCAACCACTCGCTGTGACATTCACTGACCACCAGGGGGCAGATGCTCCAACTGGTAGGTTAGCTTGCTGCTAGGGTCCGGCCTATCTGGACTGAGCAAGACTGGCCAGACATGCCCTGGAGCCCTCACAGGGCTCATGGCTGGCTAATGCTGCTGCAGCAGCACGAGCCTCTCCTGACCAGGACTGATTGGTTGTGAGCCCACAGCAGGCACAGGCAGGTGACCTTGGACTGTGGGTTTTGGCCAATCCCTGCAGACCACCCAGAGGGACCCCACCCATGCATGAATTTATGCACCAGGCCTCTGGTAAATATACTAAATGTTTCACAGAAGGTCATATAAACACCAAGTACTTTTAAGCTCAACATGGAATAGCATAATTGCTTATTACTCATCCTGACCTTAAAAAATTTCACCTTTAGTTTCAGCAGCAGGACCTGGAAGCATTTGTGAGAGCTTCCCCCACCCCACCGCCAATGTATTTTTATTGATTTTAGAGAGGAAGGGAGAGGGAGAGAGCCATAGATACATCAATGATGAGAGAGAGTCATTGACCGGCTGCCTCCTGCCTGCCCCCTACTGGGGACCGAGCCCACAACCCCTGCATGTGCCCTGACCAGAATAGAACTGTGACCTCTTGTTCATAGTTCCTCATTCAACACTGAGCCATGCCAGCAGGGCTGTGGAGGCCACTGCTCCTAGTTCAGAGCAAGAACTGTCAGGGGAAGTAAAATGAGTAATTGGTTGGTAATACAGTTGTCCTTTCAGAGGGTGAAAGGCCTTGCCCTAGATAAAGAGAATACATGACAATACGTATTTGAGTATTTTAAATGATACCTATATTTTGGAGAAAAATAATTCTGTCTCTGCTGCATTTCAGGGCAGCGTGGACATCCAATTCTTGTGCAAGTCAAAGAGAGATATTTTATTTTGATAACATTTTTTTCAATAATATATTTTATGGAAAAAAAGAATGTGATATAAAAAGATAAAATTTATCAAAAGCCCATTTTTCCAGAGAAAATGATAGCTAACATTTTGGTGAAGATTCTGTTTGTTATTTGTACTTAATAGATGTAGTTATAACCATGTTTTCATATCAGAATCTTCCTGAGCACACTATTTGGCAATCTACATTTCTTTTTACTTATTACTAAATATTAACACATTTTTAAAGTGTTATACCATATAATAAAAGGGTAATATGCAAATAGGCTGAATGGCAGAACAACCAAACACCAATCGAAGCATAACATGCTAATGATATTCTAAGGCCACTCAACCGCTCACTATGACGTGCACTGACCACCAGGAGGCAGATGATCCGACAGTAGGTTAGCTTGCTGCTGGGGTCGGGCCAATAGATACTGAGTAAGATGTGCTGGACAGGCCCTGGAGCCCTCCTGCAGTCCTCTCCGGCCCGATCGTGCACCGTGGGGTCCCTCAGCCTGGCCTGCACCCTCTTGCAATCCAGAACCCCTCAGGGGATGTTGGAGAGCTGGTTTCAGCCCAATCCCGCAGGCCACTCCCCTTGGGAGGGTCCCTGATGCCGGGTTCATGGCTGGTGAGCACTGTTGCGGCAGCGCAAGCCTTTCCAGATCTGGACTGATTGGGCGCGAGCCCACAGCAGGCGCAGTGGGGCTGGGATGAGCGGGAGCCACAGGTAGGAGCTACTGGTGGCCTTTGACTGGTTAGGCTGTTTCCAAAACTTAGCTATTGTAAATTACACTCTATAGACGTATGGGTGCATCTTTCTGATGGATGTTTCTGAATTCTTTGAATATACTCTTAGAAGTGGAATTACTGGGTCAAATGGTAGTTCTATTTTTAATTCTTTGAGAAAACTCTAAACTGTTTTCCACAGTGGCTACACCAATCTGCGTTCCCACCAGCAGTGTATGAGGGTTCCCTTTTCTCCACATCCTGGCCAACACTAGTTATTTGTTGATTTGTTGATCATAGGCATCTGACAGGTGTGAGATGGTACCTCATTGTCCATTTGATTTGCATCTCCCGGATAATTAGTGACTTTCAGCATTTTTTGATATGCCTTTTGGCCTTCTACATGTCCATTTTGGAGAAGTATCTCTTTAGGTCCTTTGCCCATTTTTTAATTGGATTGTTTATCTTCCTTCAGTTGTATGAGTTTCTTATGAATTCTGGAGGTTAACCCTTTATCGGATGTATCACTGGCAGGTATGTTCTCTCATGCAATGGGCTCTCATTATTTTGTTGATGGTTTCCTTTGCTGTGCAGAAGCTTTTTATTTTGACTTAATATCTATTCTTAATTCCCACCGAGCTCTAACTAAGATGAATAGTAATAAAATCAAATGCAGATTTCCTTTCATAAAGTACATCTACATTAGGAAAATATAGCACTTTTGGTAAAGAAATATAAAGTATGAAAAGGGTTACTCTCTGTCATGATAGATGATGATAGATGATAGATAGACAGATAATATGTCTACCAATTTATAGAACATTAAATATGATTCAAAGTGTAAAAACTATTAGAAGCTTTCTGACAAAGAAAGTGTCCACACTATTGTACATCACTAGCATATAATTTCTTTCATATATTAAATCTCCAAAAGAATTTTTACTCTATCTACATGTTCAACTAACCTGATGCTATTTTAATTAAAATCTGATAAACCCTTAAAAGGCAAAAACTGAGAGGAGTACTCTCAACTTCTAGAGAGAGCACACGAAGCTGAATTTGCATTAGTTCCTCTGAGATGGGACGGTGAGAACAAATCCCGGGTTGACTTGTTCCCTTGTGATTTTCTGCCTGGAGGAGAGAACACTTTCTAGAAATAAGCAGATGTTAGCTTTGGTATTACAATGTGATTGTGATTCACACATTCCTAATTGGCTTTTTATTTGTATCAATAAATATTCAAAGCTCCCTATTTCTCCTTGGAGACCATTCTCTGATCCTTGTGATTGCTAAGCATTAGGTGAGATTATCATTGGAGTTTGGAAGATACAGTGTCGTGTTGTGGAAGAAGCTTGGCGAATTTGCTTCACCAGATTTGAACATGAATGATTATTATCCAAAGATGTAAGACAAAAAGAGATCTCACTTTTAATAAAATGCTAAGTCGAGGCAAACTAATGTTGAGATAGTAAGATCCTTTTAATTTTTAATGTACGCTCATGATAGATTTCATAAGGAAAACAATGTAACTATTCCCTACAGTATGCCTTTTTCAGTACCAGGAGGTTTTTCTGAGAAGATCTGAAATACAGTGTGATTCTTTTTGTTTCACTCTACAAGCAAGACCCTTATAGCTATTGCTTCATGCATCTGAAATGGTTTGGAAACTTCAAGGCAGCATTTACTATGGATTTCATCACTTCACTTAAAATGCAAGGTCTGTTTGTCCTTGTTGACAAGAATTGGCAATTAAAGTCAATTAAGAAAAAAATATAATTTAAAAAATTGATTTGGCTATATGTGCGTAAGAGTTACCTTTCTCAAGACTGAAGTCTAGGTTTAATATTTATTTTGTACTCCCCCTAAAGTCGTAAGCATCCTTATTGTTTTTCTAATTTATAAAGGGAAATGCAGAATCTATGGCCCCCATACCCCCGGCCTTCATTAGTAACTTAATGAGCTGGGCTCTGGACTGATCAATGCTTTCATCCTTACCTAAGCATTTGGACCAAGTACTAGTAAACCACAAGGATTGCAACTCTTGTGTCGCATCCCTGCAGTATCTACATCCCTATTAACGTAAACCCTGTAAGTCGACAGTATTTGTTAAAACCCACCATGTGCAAAACACTGTTCTGTATTATGATGAGAGGCAGGGGGATTAGAAAATGCAGCTCTTACAATTTTAGGGGCTTAGAATCCACGTTAATACAAATTTTGCAATGCCATTGACAAATGCTGAATTCTGCACGTTTTCTCTTGTTTATTCGAAGTGATATATACCACTGTTTAAAGTAAATGACAGACAAAGATTTAGAGTGAAACTTATCTCCTTTTTTTCACTGACTAGTCCTCCATAGACACTTGTTATTTTTAAAATATATCTTTTATTGATTTCAGAGATGAAGGCAGAGGGAGAGAAATAGCAACATCAATAATGAGAGAGAATCATTGATCGTCTGCCTCCTGGTTCATAGGTCAATACTCAACCACTGAGCCACGCTGGTCGGGCAAGAGACAATTAGTTTTAACTATTGATACTTTCAATACTTCTAATGGTTTACTTTTTACCCAAATATCATAGTTACAATGCTGCTTTGGTTCACTAGCTATAGAGAGCATCAATTTACAGGTCTGCAATGTAATATTTGAATTTAAAACATGTATTTAAGTTTCACTTCTCTCTCCTATTACTTAGCTGTTTTTATTGTCAAGTTTACCTTATCTAATCCTCACCGTTGTAGTTCTAGATAAAATAGTGAAGATTCCTGACTTAATATGTTTGGGCTCCCAAGCAAAATGGTTTGAACAGTGGACGTTTATTTCTCATGGTTCTGGAGGACGGGAGGCCTGGAGTTGGGCCATCGGGTTTCTGGTGAGAGCCTTCTTCCTGGCTCGCAGACAAGATGCCTCTCGCTGTGCCCTAGGTGGTGAAGGGAGAGAGAGCACAGGCACCGGTGTCTCCACTTACTAGACACAAACCCCGTTCTGAGGCCCCACCCTCCTGTCCTCATGTAACTGCAATTACCTTCTCACGGCTCCATCTCCAAATTCCACCCCATTTGGGGATTAGGGCTTCTATATATGAACTTTTGAGAAATGCAGACATTTTTGTCCATAACATATTTTCCCCCAAACTTCTCAACCAGTAAGGCAAAGGTATTAGATTTTCTTTCCTAAGGCCCACTTCTCCAACCCCCTTCCAAATTCCGTCATCTAAATTTTTATTACTTTAGTTGTTATCTTGTCAAGAATCAGTACTTTACATTCTTTACGCAGCCCAACTTAGAATCTCCAAGACTTGAAAAATGTGTAATGACAGAATTTAATATTAGCAAAGAATCTAGCAAGTTATTACTTTATTACAGAATCCATCCCCTCACCCTAACCCTCCAAGCGATGTCATGGGATGGATGGAAGTCATAACGTGATGGAGAAGGTTGCTACATTGTCATAGCCCCTGTTCCCATTGTCAGAGCCAATGCCCTCTGATTTCTTACTAGAGGCCTGGTACACAGATTCGTGCACTGGGGATCAAGCTGAAACCGGCTCTCCGACATCCCCCAATGGGTCCCAGATTGCAAGAGGGCTTAGGCCAGGTTGAGGAACCCCATTGGTGCACAATCAGGGCCTGGGAGGGACCATGTGAGGGCTCCAGGGCATGTCAGGTCCATCTCGCCAATCCCCATTGGCCGGACCCCAGCAGCAAGCTAACCTACTGGTTGCAGCCTCTGCCCCCTGGTGATCAGTGCGTGTCATAGCAACTGGTCAAATGGTCGAATGAATGGTTGGACACTTAGCATATTAGGCTTTTATTATATATGATAGGACCACTTTCTCAAATAATGCTGCACTTTTGTTTTTTTCTATTTTGGATCATGATTTAATTATGCTGTGTTTCCTTTTATTTATGTTGTGCCTTCTTTACTAAGATCTTTCAGGTTTTTACATATCCCATCTTAAAAATAAAAAGAAATTCCATGTTTCTTTTTAAAGATACTCTTTCTGGCCAAATGAATTCTTTTCTTATTTATATCAAATAAAACCTAAAATACTAGCTCAGCTCTCATCCTGATATTCCTCCCCTGTGTCCCTTCTCAGTCAATTTTAATATTTATTGCAAAGATTATCTTCCATGTTCTTGACTTTATTTTATTTTTTTACTTAGCCAGTTTCTTAAAATTAATTCTCAAAAAGAGAAATGGGTCATAAGGAGCAATTAATATATACTTTTAGTTGGCATAGCGATCTAGGTTTTGAGTTGGTTTTTCCCAGTACATGGAGAATCTGGCTTGTCATCTGGCTTTCATTATGTGAGATGGTTATCTGGCTAATTTCATCTTGGGGGCATGTTTCTTTTAAGATATGTTTATTGGTTTATTGTTATCAATTAGTTTACATTGAATGTTATATTATTTTCAGATTAGACATTTATATACCTCACTATGTGAGCACCCCAATAAGTCTGGCAGCCCTATGACCCTATACGTAGTTGTTACCATATTAATTACTGTTCTTTACATGCCTGTGACTGTTTCTTTTAAAGTTTATTTTGTTTTACTGTTTGCAAACTTTTTTTCTATTTTTACTGTTAAAAATATCACAAAACTATGGATGTATGGTTTATCTATCTTGCTCAGCATTCATTGGACCCTTTCTTACTTCCCTTTTCTTTACTGACACTACAGAGGGAATAGTAACACACATGGATATATGTCTATGGTTGTTTACAGAGGAAAACCCAACTTCAAGCTGAGTAAAGAGTTTACACAGACTGCTGCAGCATCTTCTCCCTCCTGAACATTTTATTGTCTCAAACTTTGTGCTAATTACTGTCTTGCTCCACCTTGAAGTTTTGATTTCATGATACACAAAAAATGACATTGTTTTTGTAAGTAATATAGTCTTACTGTGTTTTTCTTCTGTGACTATACCTTCTTATAATCATTTTGCTCTCAGATAAATCCATATTAGGTTATATAACTACTAGAGGCCCTGTGCACGGAATTCATACATGGGGGTTCCCTCAGCTCGGCCTGCACCTTCTCAAAACTGGGACCCTCAGAGGATGTCTGATTGCCGGTTTAGGATCCCTGTGGGATTGGGCCCAAACTGGCAGTCAGGCATCCCTCTTGCAATATGGGACCACTGGCCCCTAACTACTCACCTGCCTGCCTGATTGCCCCTAACCACCTCTGACTGATTGCTCTTAACTGCTCACCTGCCTGCCCGATGGCCCATAACTGCTCGCAGGTGTGTGGCCGGCAGGGGTGAGGGGCCATGGTCATTCTGGCCTCTGGTCATTCTGGTCATTCCACCATTTCAGTCACTGGGCTTTTATTATATAGAGTAATTTCCTCATTTTCACTGTGGTGTATTATTCCATTTTCTGAATATACTACAACTTATTTTTTTTACTGTCATTGAAATTGTTTCCAATAGTTTACTAGAGGAGTGATACTGCTGAAAGCATTCTTGCTTATATAATACTAGAGGCCCGATGCACAAAAATTCATGCAAGGATAGGCCTTCCTTCCCCCGGCTTCTGGCACTGGCTTCCCTCCAGCCCCACCTTCATCAGGAAGGACATCTGGAATGACGTCCAGAAAGATGTCTGGTCTAATTAGCGTATTACCCTTTTATTATGATAGATTATGCACATTTGGTTGTCTTTCCCCCACATATATGAGGTTATTTTCATATATAAGATTTTTTTATGTTATACATGTCTTCTATTTGCTAGGCAAAAATAGAGTTAATCTATTTGAAAGAGTATCAACTGCCCCAGAATTCTCTGACATTTTCACTTACTCTGTGACTTCTTATTTTTTGTCAGGATGGTCAGATTGAAAAGGTACCTGTTGTGGTTTTCATCTGTATGTCCCAGTTATTAAAGCAGTTGAACTGTAAAGCAGATGTTCATTCTTGAAATGACTTCTATTTTCTGTGTGAAATGCCTGTTTATGGGTTTTACACATTGCTCTCTTTTTCTCTCTTCAGCTTTTTACAAAAATTTCTTGGCTAATGACAAAGCATTAAATCATTTTATATTTCTGGACTTCCATTCTTTGTCAGTTTAAAGTGCTATGAATATATTCTCTTATTTTGTGAAAGGACAATTTGAGTCTTTTCATTTTTGCTGTAAATTTGATGCACAGAGTATCTTCATTTTAATATAATCTTGCTCCCCAAAAGTTGCTTTATGGAATTTCTTGTTTATGAAATCCTTTTCTATGCTCTTCAATCATGACAGCATTCTCCTAAGTTCCTTCTAAATTTAAGAGAGTTTTATTTCATACAAAATACTCTGATTCCTCCAGAATTGATTTTATAGTACAGTGTTAAGCCAGGATTAAATTTCATTTTTCCTCATATAGATAACCGATTTACGAGAACTATGTATTTGTTGGATCCTTCTTTTCCAATGTTTTATCTGAAATACCAAATCTGGCATCATGTCTAGTTTCCATAATTGTGTGGATTTACGTTTTGGTATTAGGTTCAATTCTATTGATCAGTTAAATTAACTCTTGGCCAATATTCTGTCTTCACCCTTAAATTGGAAGACACAATCCTCCATGAGTGTCTTGGTTACTTCTGTGGATCAATGTTGTTCTTCCAGGATTTCCTCTATTGTTGTTTTTTAAATATTTTTACACATATTTTTATTATTATATTCTAGAAATTTTTGCCTTTATTTAACCTTTTCATGCTATTAAATGTGGCAACTTTAGGTGATGTTGGTTTTTTTAAAAAAAAAATTTATAACTATCTTTTATCCTGATGTTTATTTAAAGTAATAAACCCCACTTACTTTTTTTTTTGCCTTATCTAAAATATTACTTCTTTCAATGCTTTGAAAATGTTATCTTTGATTTTTAGTTCCTTGACTATGCATTGCCTAGGCATGGGGTTCTTTTATTATTCTGCCAAGTATTTTCTAAAATTCTCATATCTGTCAATTTATGTTTCTCAATACATTTATGAATTTTCTATTAATTCTTTAAACACTACATTTATACCTTATTTTCTTTCTCTCCTCCATTTATAGGATTTCAGTTTCACATATTTGAGGCTGGTCAATATCACCCACAGTACTTTAGTTTCTGTTCATCAAATCTTCTCTCTTTGAATTCTCCTTTTGTAATCTCCATTCTCCCCTTCATTGTCACATGGTGTCCCTTGTGAATCTGTCCCTTCTGCTCTTCTACTCTTTTTTCACCAGACATGTTGGACTAGGGCCCACCCTGATTCAGAATGACCTCATATTAAATTGATTACATCGGCAACAACCCTTTTCCCCAATAAGGTCATATCCATAGGTACTGAAAGTGAGAACTTCAGTTCAGTCCACATGCAGGCTGTAGGGGAGGAGAGAAATAGAACAACTAACTGATACTAGCTACAAGACCTGAGAGGTTGTGTGACAGGAGGATTCATTTGAGATAGATTTTAATAATCAGCTCTTATCGTTAATCTTAGCAATGATCATAAATATTATAATTAATATTAATAATAAATTGCTATAATAAAATAGAAATAAAAGATCCATAAATATATTTAAGCAAAATTAAATATTAAGTAAAACATAAATTATTATTAGATTTAACTAGCAATTAAAATATATATTTGGATGGGAAAAAGGTCATGCACATTATTGCTTATTGGATGCCTTGATGTCTTGCAAAATGAACAACCTTTCAATAAAGGTGATAGAAAATTTTAAAAATAAAGAGCTTTACTGTAGAAGGAAATTGAAAAAAATACTACAGAAATATTTCTTTAAAGAAAACTTTATTTCCATAGGTACCACAAATAAAAAGTAAAGTTATTCTGATGGAAAATATATTGATCATTGATAAACTTTCCAAGATGATCATGAGACTTGAAAATGTTACTATAACATCCAAATAATTAAAATTAGTTTATATTGTTAGAGAAATCAGCTTTATTTTTGCAGTTATAACTAAACCTTACAGTTCTCATACTTAATCACACAATTTTTCCACTCAGAGGAATACTTTTATCTGTCAAGAATAAAATTCTGAATACATTGTTTTTATTTTTCATCCATACTTCTGAAATGCATACAGCGTTTCATTCAGTATCTGCTAAATTTTCAACAGTCACAGCTACAGTAGATATTGTATGTTAAAATACATGCTCAGAAAAAGTACACATCATTTCTCATTTGAAGGCATAAAGCTTTATTTTAAGGGCAATTTGGATATTTTATTAAGCCTGTCCTTTTTTTCACATATTTTAATATCACTCTTTTGAGAGAGTTGTTTTAGATGTCTTCATAATATGCCTGAATATACATATGTCTAATCTAAATAATAATGTGGGGATAGGCTATTATTATTAATAAGTAAATCTATTTAAGTGTTCAATGACTTAAGGTTGAATGAGGTATTACAGTCTTTTACATTATATCAGAAGCTTAGATCATTTCTACAATTATGGAATCTTACTGAGTTAGAGGCAAAAGTTACATAATATGATGTTCATTAAGTAACATTTCCATGGAGAAAGGTATCCAATCAATAAGAGATTATGGAAGATAAAGAAGAGAAAATGATACCTGTCTATACTCCAGCTTTCTGTTTTATTGAACCTAGAACATAGTAAGCAAATGTAAATGACCCGATTACTTCCCAGGGCTCACCTCTAAAGGCCATCGCATTGGGGCCTTGGGATTGAACACACGGATTTGTGGGCGACACAAACATTTATTCTAGAGCAGCCGTGGGCAAACTACGGCCCGCGGGCCGGATCCGGCCTGTTTGAAATGAATAAAACTATTGAAAAAAAGACCCTACCCTTTTATGTAATGATGTTTACTTTGAATTTATATTAGTTCACACAAACACTCCATCCATGCTTTTGTTCCGGTCCTCCGGTCCTGTTTAAGAACCCATTGTGGCCCTCGAGTCAAAAAGTTTGCCCACCCCTGTTACATTTCACTAACTAGAAAAACAATGAACATTTCCTAACTAGCGGATTCTACCTATCAAAAGCCTTATAAAAACCACAGGAAAGACATTATAACAAAAGGAATTTAGAGGTTATCTCTCATGAAAATAGATACAAAAGTCCTAAACTAGAGAAACAAAAATATGTGAAAAGAAGAAAAAATGAAACCCATTTTGAGACTGTTGGTGAGAGCCCTGCGTTTACACAGTTATCCTGTGACTGTCATTATCAGAAATGCAGGAATTTGAATAGGCAGGGACAAGTGCTGTGGAGGTGACAGCTAAGCAGCATGCCTCCTGAAGGCCGTCATAAAGGCATCCACCTAACACATCACTTCCTTTTACCTGAAATTGCCTCCGGGTATTTGTCAAGGTCTTCCTGCAGGATCTTGCCTTGAAAACATCCCTTGCTTTGTATCTCATGATTGAAAAGTGGGGAACCCCCACTTCCCTAATGCAGGAGACTCTGTGGGGCTGGAACTTATGGTGGTAGCTATCCCCACAAAAACAAGTGTGTGTGTGTTTTCTACATCTTGGTGAAAGGAAGACAAAAGAAAATGAATAAAATAAACAGGAAGTGCTAATTCCCTCCCTCCCTGACTCCGCATTTGGGTCTCCAGGAAAAGGAGACTGAAGTACTGATCTACTTATTCTAAAAGGAAATTTTAGGTAACCAAATCCTGGGCCAGTTTCTTAATGCTTAGATGAAATAGCAGAGAATAAATATATCCAAAACAATGCACAAGAGATAGATTTATCACAGAGCTGACGATTCTTAAATTTCAGTAACATTCACTTATAAAGTGAGCCCCTCCCAGAGCCAGCGGCGGCCCTAACTGTGTTCGCATGGCCATGTGCTTAATTATTTTTTAGAGGAAGATATTTTGACCATTATCTCCTTTGAGTGTTATTTCTTTCCACTCTGTCTTCCCTTCCCCTAAGAGTGGCCAAAAGGCCATTTAAAGGATTTTGCTAAGAGGAAATTGAGCTGAAAATAGATATAATTCAGGCACGGTGGAATGTAATTATGGGGTTCCAGATTACGTCCGTGTATAGTTATTATTATCTGTAACGCGAGGAATAAGGAGGATTTCACTAAATGCTCCCACCACCACTCTGCTAACTCATCAGCCCGAAGATGCAAAACCGGGGCCATAGTACCGTAAACAGTGTGCTATGACATCCCAAACTAGAAGTTTAAGGATCAGAGAGAAACGAGGTTTGAAATATGCAGTTTAAGAAGCTGGCTCTGGCAAAGTGTTTAAGGGCCTAAACTGGTAGAAGTCAGAACATTTGTGTGTAAAATTGCATGTTGTATATGTTCTTGTTGTGAAAATTAAGAAGAAAATGAAATCATTTTGCTAGATGACAGCCTACGTTACTTTTTTATCCAGAGACAAATACGACATTGGCCTGTGAAGGGCCAGTCAAGCAGAAAAGGGACAAAGGAGAGACACTGAGGTGCAAGTGCAAGGGTGCAGGTCGTGGCCTATGGCACAGGGCCATGTCGGCTCTGTTGACATTTTGTCTTTGTCATCGGACAAAGGATGGGTTTTGAAGATTTTCAAATATGTAAACAACATGGTCAGTGATGAACCCAGTTCTCACTCATCTGTAGATGCTGCTGCGGGGGCACAGGATGGGAGAGGGTGATGCAGGAGCCAAGGAAAAGCAATAGTCTTTGCACCTAGCATGGTGGCAGAGACGTGGGAAGAAGGGACATCTATTTGGGATGGAGGGAAAGCAAGAAGATCGAGATGGGACGATGCTGACCATGTGAAGACTGAGTTATCCCCTGGCCAGAGCATACTCTTTGAAGGAAGGGAAAATGAATTTCAAATGATTGGTCACTTCCTTTAAGTCGTGACTCAGATTCTCTTCAATGTTCTTCTAAAAAAATGTCAGTCTCCTTCTAACACTGGAACATGAACTCTCTTCTGTTCAGTTATGTTTTCTAAGCTCTCAAAAGAGTGCCTAGCACACTAAAACAAAGTCGATACGTGTTTGTTGAATGAATAAATAATTACTCCTCGGAACATCGCTTAGAACAAATAAACAAAAATGCCTTTGTAAGAACTGTTTCAGGAGTGAATTCTGGAGGAGGACCCTTTCACTGGCAAAATGACAAACCCTAGAAATCTCCTCTAGGGTCACCTCTAAGTCATGGGTTACTGTGAAGAATAGAAATATTTATATTTATATGTTTCTTATAAAAAACATTGTTGATATGTTAAAATAAGACCTCACATATAGTTCTTTTTTAAAAATATATTTTATTAATTTTTTACAGAGAGGAAGGGAGAGGGATAGAGAGTTAGAAACATCAATGAGAGAGAAATATCGATCAGCTGCCTCCTGCACACTCCCCACTGGGGATGTGCCCGCAACCAAGGTACATGCCCTTGACTGGAATCAAACCTGGGACCCTTGAGTCCGCAGGCTGATGCTCTATCCACTGAGCCAAACTGGTTAGGGCTCACATATAGTTCTTAGCATTTAACTCGAAAAGTCAAAAATTCTACTCAGAAACCATTTTCAAACTTTCTAAAATTAGATTATCCCATTTATCCTTGAAAATTTATCTCATAAGTTTTACCTGAGTATCCACATCACACAGGTACCATACCGTACCATGTAGAGATACAGGTGGACGGAGCAGGAGCTGTCCCCAATGTCTACAAGAAGCATCAAAAACAAATATGCAAAATGAAAAGAAAATGTGTGTGTGTGTGTGTGTGTGTGTGTGTGTGTGTTTAAAATGTGGATCTCTTTGGAGGTAGCAAACCAGTTAATGAGTTGGAGAACAGGGAGCCCCCCTTATAAAAAATGATTGGGAGGCTTTTCCCAGGGAGGAATGTCAAAGCTGTGATGTGAAGGGTGAAAAGAAATTTTCCCTGAAAGGAGCTGAGTAAATTGACAAAGGGAACAGGAAGCCTTTAAAGCAGAAAAGGACCTGACAGGCAGAAGGAAAGAAAGGAAAATAATAATGACAACAGTTGGTCTTTAGCGATGCTTCACTCTAATAAGTAACTATTCCAAGACTTTGCCTCTATTATATCTTTAAGTTTTCACAACCGCTCCACCATCTCTCCATTTTCGAGTTGAAGAAAGGATCAGAGAGACACAGAGAGAGTGGTTTGCCCTGGATCACTTCCCACAAGGTCACAAACAGGTGTGACAATAATCGGGCAATTGACCTTGAATCCAGACCGATTGTACAGGGCTTACAAGAGGCTCAATGTTGTATAGAGTTACGAAGACCTGAAGCCTGAATTCAAGTATGAGCAAAGCACAACTCATCAAAATGGGAGCTGTTAAATGTAAGAGCATCTTCATACCATAACATTGTAAACTGACGTTGAGTTTCTTTTTTTTCTAACTAGAGACAACATTTTTATGATAAAATAATAACAAAATATTTCAATAATATTCTTATATATTCTGGAAGACATTCTTATATTCCTGAGAAAAAAGGAAAGTTTAAATAAATGGAGATATATACATTATTCACAGACTATACTGTATGACTCAATTTTATCAAGATTTCTATATATATATATATATATATATAATATATATATATATATTCACTGTTATTTTAACTATAATCCCAGAGACTCTCTAAATATACAAATTGACAAGACTTCTAAAGTATATGGAAATGCCAAGAAACTTGAATATAAAAGATCAGAAGAATCAGAACAGAAATAAGAATGCAGCTATTTGATTTTGTGGGTTGCTACAAGTCTAGAATAATCAAAGCAATGCGGCATTGGCATAAATATCAAAAATTGATTAACAGAAAACAATGGATAATTCAGCAATAGATGTACTCTGCACGGTCATTGGATTTACCACAAAGGCACAAGGGCCATGTGATTTGTCTGGGGGTGATTTTACAGCGGTGATACAGCAATGGCCATCCATGCAGAGAAAAGGAGCTCACTAGACACCTGTGAACTGATTCATCCAAGATGAAGCGTATTCCTGAGTATAAAAGCTAAATCCACACAGCTTACCTAAAGAAAAATCTTGGTATAAGAGAATAGCTTTGCGTCTTAAGGAAGGGAAAAGGTTTATCAGGTCCCTGAAAGTAATAACCGCAAAGGGAAAAGTGATTAATTAGATTGTCAAAAGTTTTAAAATTCTTCCTATTAAGAGATGCTCTTAAAAACACATAGGCATGTGGTCATTATCCAGGCTGCAGCTAGGGGGGATACAGGGTGAGGGGAAAGAAATTATTTTTTAAAAAGGAGCCCCTAGTGACAGTTTTCCTTGATGGTCACCATTCTGATTCCTGTAACAGATCTGCCACATTTTGAGAAAAGATAGTTCAAAAATAATAATAATAAAATAAATAACACATAGACAAGCATTGGCCTAAAAGAAAACATTCATAAAATATATATCTGATAAAGGACTCATACAGAGTTATACACATATCTCCAATAACTAACTAATTTTTTGAAAAGCAGGGACTTTAAAGTAGAAGATATACAAATGACCGTTACACAGCTGGAAATCACCAAAGCTACTCATCATTATGAAAAGCTAAGTTCAAACCACAATGAAATATCATAACATACCAACCAGCATGACAGGAAAACAAAATAGACTGACAAATCGGTGTTGGCAGGAATGTGGAGCAGTCAGCACTCTCAGAAATAGTTGGTGGAAAGGTAAAACGGTGCCATCACTTGAGAAACTATGGAACACTTCCCATAAACTGAACAGTCCCTTGCCCCATTACCTTGTAGTGCCATTCCTAGATACATATTTGAAAGAAATGGAAAATATGTTCACTAAAAATCTGTACAAGAATAGTCATAGTGGTTTATTTATAACTAGAGGCCTGGTGCACAAAAATCTGTGCAGTGGGGCGGGTCCCCTCAGCCCAACCTGTGCCCTCTCGCAGTCTGGGAGCCCTCAGGGGATGTCTGGGCTTAAGCCATCAGTCGGGCATCCTTAGCACTGCCGAGGAGGCGGGAGAGGCTCCCACTACCACCACCATTGCCCTCGCAGCCGTCAGCCCAGCTTATGACTGAGCGGAGCCCCCTCCCCCCTGTGGGAGTACACTGTCCACCAGGGGGCAGCTCCTGCATTGAGCATCTGCTCCCTTGTGGTCAGTGTGCATCATAGTGTGTCATTCAGCTGTTAGGGTCAATTTGCATATTACCCTTTTATTATATAGGATATTTCTAAACAACCTCAGTAGCCTATGAAAAAAATGGTGGCATATGCAAACAGCTGAGTTATACTCAGCAGAAGGAAAACACACTATTCATCCATGCAACAACTTTGACGGCGAAACAATTCATGTTCTGAAAAAAAAGTCATTGCTTATTCTGAGAGTGGGATGAGGGTATTGTTTTATCTTGGCAGAGTCATGAGATAATAGGTATAGACCTTTGTCAGAATCTAGTGAGTTCACAAAAGTTTTGTCTATTTCATTGAGCACATTTTGCATAAACAATTGCAATCAAATATTGAATTCTTACTAATGATATGAATGCTGATGGATATACCAATATGTGATAAACACATATAAATATTATAATAGAAGACTCTAAATTTAAGTGTATAGTGGAACAATATGAATGTTTTTCAAATCTATATACTTGAAAATTTTAGTATGTATCTAAATGTGAGATTTTAATATAAACAAATAACACACAAAACTAGAAAGAATATTACAAAAACCATAAGAAAACATAGATGTGTTTCTCTATAACTTTAGAGTAGAAAAAATTGTTTAACTATAACTTGAAATTCAGAGAAAAAATAAAATGAAATATTGATGAATTTAAATGTAAGAAACAAACCTTTTCCTGGATAAAATCTATTATAAACACAGTGGAAAGACAGCTGGAAAACCAGAAGAAAGATCGCAATGTAGATCAAAGAAAAAAGGGCCAATATTGCTCACATATAAAATTATACTTTAAATTTGAAGTTATTAAAAAAAAACTAAAAATCCTTTAGAAAATGGGTCAAAGCATCACAGACTATTCACAGTGAAGGATATAAAAATGGCTCTTCAACATGGTAAAGTATGTGCTGTCTTAGAGTTAGAGAAGTGGGAATAAAAGCTGCCTGCTATACCACTCATCGCCTAAGAGAATGGCCAAAAACCTTTAAAGAGGAAGACACATCCTGTTGGACAGACTTTGGGAGAAGGAGCACTCTCATAGTTGCTCATGAGATTGTGCATTGATACAATCCTCCTGGCAATAAGAAACAAGAATATATATTTTATTTTGTAGCCAGTAATTTTCACATCTAGGAATTTACCATTAAGATGGACTTCAAAATGCATATGCATGAGATTATTCACTCTAACGTGGCTTGTCATGGCAAAGACCTGGGAAGAGCCGAAAGGCCCACCTGCAGGGTTGGATGGACTCTGGCCCCTCCACGCACTGGAGCACCTTGCAGCTGTGAGAGGAGAACGGGCTCTACACAAGCGTGTGCATGTCTCCGTGTGCTGTCTGCTGCCAGGACCTAGTAGAAGCAAGGATTTCCCAGCTGTGGTGGCATCCCTCGTGCCCATAGCTTGGTTTCTAAATACATTTCCACAAAGAGGAAGCAGATCCAGAGTTTCTTAGAAAAACACCTAATTCCTGCACTATGGCTTGAAAATAATAAATGAAATAAAACCTGGATCATCTTTTTGTGCCAGAGGGTAAAGGACTGGGCCAAATCTGGAAAGGTTTGCTTATCAATATGAATTATGGTCGTAATGGATTATAACTCATCGAATAAAAAATGAAACCGTGTGTCCACGCATACATAATTAAATAAATGCTTAAGTAAATAATTAAATGCATCGGTAGAGAACCCTTTCCTTCATGGTAGAATGCCAACGAGTGCATGTAGGAGGTATGAAAAAATTGAGAAGTCACCATTTGACAACATCATAGAAATAAATGTTTCAGGTAAAAATGATCTGGATGCTAATCCAGTGAATAAAATTATGATGTGGAATAGGATATTGGTATGGTTTCAAAGTATCTCCCATAGTATATTATCTATATATATAAAAGGCTAATATGCTAAGTGTCTGCCCTAGTGGTAGCTATGTCACACATTGACCACCAAGGGGTGGGGGTGCAGATGCTCAATACTGGAGCTGCCAAACTGCAGTGACTTGGCAGCAGTGGTTCTCGGGTGATGCACCCCAAAACCAGAGTAGAGGGAGCCCGATTCCTCATGGGGCAGCGTGATTCCACCTTTGGCCATGGGTGATGTTGTTGCTGGTGCAGTGTTGGCCACAAATTTGGTTTACTGCACACTTGCATAGGTGTTCCAAACCCTGTACTACAGCAACTTTTCAGAGTGCCCTCTCACACTCCAAGAGCCCTCGGGGGATGTTGGAGAAGTGGTCTTAGTCTGGTCCCTGCAGGCCAGGCCGAGGACCCCACCTCCTGGAGGGACCCCACTCCACAGACGCCCTTCCAGCCACGGTGCCACCCCCAGTGGCTGGCCGGGAAGGGACCGTGGGAGATTGGCTCCAGGACGCATCCGGCCTGTCTTGCCCAGTCTCACCCCCACCAGGCCACCTTCTAATGAATTTCCTTTCAATGTGCGTGAATCCGTGCACTGGGTCACTAGTTAATAATAAAGGGCATGCAGAACCTTTAAAGGGAAGAATGCACCTTAACTAAATAGTCAAAGTTAACCTCACCAATCAAGGGAGAACTAGTGTTGCATGGCTGGTGCTGTAATGCATTGAGGAAGTTGCATGCAACATTCACTTTGTGGTCTTCCTGCCAAAAATGTGTGTGCACTCATGAGGCGACATCACAAAAGGCAAATCAAGGACATGCAATACAGTAATAGGCCTGATCTCTTAAAAAAAAAGTCAAAGATCTGAAAGACAGAAAAGGAACTGTGTCAGATTAAAGGGCATTAATGGGCCCTCTACCACGTGTGGGTTGGATCCTAGATCAGGGAAAAATTATATTCATATTTGTTATAATAGATACTAGTGTGAAATAATTGGCACAACTGGAACAAAGAAGGCAGATTACATAATAGTATTTCTATTGGCTTTAATTTCCTGATGTTGTTATTTGTACTGTGATTAAGTAAAGTGTTTTGCTTTACAGTTGATACGATAAAGGGACATCACATCAGAAACTTGTTTTCAAACGTTGCATAACAATCAAGGAATCTAAGTAAAGGAAAGGATAATGGAAAGTCTTTCTACCATACTTGTGAATATTCTATAAATTCAAAATTAATTAAAATGAAAAAAATTGTAATTATATTACATTTGTTATATATTAGACACCTGAAATTATCTATATTTACATATTTAATATGTAGTACTCAATAACCTAAAAACACTAAAATTAAAGAATTGCTAAGGGGAGAGAAGCTCTATTCTATGGGCTGTAAAATATTTCTAGCTACAAATTCAAGGAGACACAGATTGTACATCCCTCCATTTATTTACTCTTTTTTAATATCTCACCTATGTCATCAGCCCTCTGGGAAAACCAGAATAATTAAATTCTCACCAGTTAAATGTGTAGAATAATTAAAGTTGTCAAAATCTCAAATGTGCACAAATCCGGAGGCTATTCACACAAACAAAGCCGGGCGGCATAGATAGAGTCACTTTAAGGTCATTTTTAGCATTTGCGTTAAAGAAGAATGACATATTAAACAGTATAAAACATCTTGTCTAAAACTCATGAAACCTTAGCAGGAATTTTATATTTAGAATAGAAATAGAACACACAATAGGCCAATAAGTTAATAACTATTGGATTTTTCCCTGAATGTCATCTTCTAATAACTAGCCTTTACCACCCACTCTTTTTGCATAAAAAAAGAAACATATTTGGTAGCAGAAAAAGGTATGAGGAGTGAGACACCACCTGATGTGCAAGCCTCCAAAATGTGAGGCTTTCCAAAATAAAGGCTCCAGCTCTTAAGCAATTATTGTGATTCCTATGTAAAGAGCACAGACAAAAACAACTACTGTTGTCCTCAGGCAAGAATTGTTTACGCTGAGGAAACGCCTAATCACATGGCATGGCAAGTCCTTCCTCTGTTTCCAGTAACTAGCAGTGATGGACAGAATACAAAGGCTCAGTCAAAATTAAAAAGGTACAAGGGCAAGAAACAGAACAGAAACACGCTGTTAAAATTGGGTGTGAAGGCCTCCTCTGGGAGAGAAGCAAGGGAGAGTGGCCTGAGTGGCACTTCCTAAGGGACCATGAGTTCTTCAACAACCCATCTGGCATATAACGCTGCGGCCAGGGGCCCTGTCTCCTGTGCAGACCTACTGTGGGCAGGAGGCTGACCGGTGTTATGCCTGTGCCCGCCCTGCAACTAGGGCTCCTGGACTGTGTTGGCTCAGGAATATAGGGGAAGCCACCAGAAGACTTCATCCATGCCAGGCAGCTCCCCACTTCCCACTGTCCCCACTGCTATCAGAGGACTGCAACTATGGTAAGGGCCAGGGACACTGGGGAGTCCTATGGAAGAAAGAAGCAAAATAAGCAAAAATCACTAAAGCAGAGAGAGAGAAAATTCACTCCACTTAGTGCCCAAACCAAAATTCCAAAATGTCCGAAGAAAACATCAAAGATTAGCCAACAAAATGGACAGCCAGGAGATGAATTCACTAAAATGAAAGGAAAATGAAGAAGGCAATCTAAGAATGTTTATAAAAATACGTGTTCAAGGTTTTCAAAATATAAGTAAAAATAGCATTTATAAAAAGGGAAATAAATATTAAACAAACAAAAAACACAGGAAAGCGAGGAAGAATGGATATGAATAATAATGAATACTGGTTTGTGTTCCTAAACCTCATATCAAGTGTTCTTACCACAATAAACAAATTAATGAATCAGAAGTTCTTGAAATGAAAAGTATCATAAAATGAGTTAAAGGTCCTTGATAGAGATGAGAAGCTCTGGGCTGAGCACGAGTGAAGAGAAATAGGGGACTGTGGGATCATTTCACAACTGCACCCTGAGCATAGCACACAGAGAGAAAGGGTTTATAAGATGCCCACATTGAAAGGGGCCCATTTGGTGGCATGGGTTCCAGTGACCCCTGTATTAATTATCTTGCACCACCCTTCTTCAGAGCAAACAGGCAAAGGTTTCAGACAGACACGAACTGTCCTTTTAATATATTATGCTAAGAAATGACTGTAAATTATTTTTTTATTTAAAAAATGTTTCATGATGGTACACAAAAGGTGATTTAGGACCTATCAGTATGTTCCTAAACATCAAACAGAACACAGATAAATGTGTTTGGGGCAGAAAGGGACACAACTTCCATTGGGAATATGCCAGGTGTGAGATTTCCTTTGTACACTCACATGGACAGATCATACAGGCATTTGCCTGTGTTAACCTAGAGCTGGGGAAGATTTGGGGCTGGCTCTTAGCCTGTATTCAAAGCCACAGAATTCCATAAAGCATCTGGGGAAAACTGGCAGAAGAGAAGACAGTAGCTACAGATGTGGGCCCACAGGCACCCTGACATCTAAGGTTCAACGAGAGAAGGATGGTTTGGCAAAGGAAGTCCAGAGGCATGGCCAGTGAGGTGGAGGCAAACCAGGAATGGCTTCGGTCCTGAATGAGAGAGAAGATCATTCCAGTGGGACACTGGGGAGGGTACCTGTGTGCGTTCAAATGTCCGGAATGCTTCCGGGCAGGCCCCTGAGAGTATGAAAGAGAACTAGCCCTTGCATTTGAAAACTGAGAATGGAGATTGTCTGGCTCGCAGCCTGTTTAAACAAGTTGTAATATGTGAACTTGGATTCCCTCTTTATCATAAGATTGGGGAGAGGGACCAAAAGCATTCAACTTCCTAAACTTGAAGGTGACTGTTCTGTTTCTTGCTTCCCGGGTGCTTTATGGGCCGAGGCAGAATAATTGCTTCGTAGCACTCACCGGCCACCCAAAGGCCGTCTGCCACGTCAGCCTTTTAGCTCCCACAACTGCACACAGTCACATCCTTGTGATGATAATGGGAAATAAAATGGAATAAACTTCGCTAAGAGAGTCACTTGAAATCCTCGGGAGGCTACTAGGGAAGTGGGCCTGTGCATGTCTGTGCCTCAGTTCTCAGAGCTGCTATTAAATTGCTAAACCTGTTGCTAAAGTCAGCTCAAGGCCCAGCCATAAACATCCTAGCACAACCACCGCGATGGACACAGAGGGACTTACCTCCTTGTAGTTTTCATCCTCCTCATTTCCATATTGGAAGTAACCAATCCCCGTTAAACTAGCCAGCAGTCTTTAATTTGCATGAAAGAATAATATTTTGTGGTTTTCACCTTTATAAACCCAACCTTTTATTGTTCTCTTGAAAGCACAGTTTGGGTTGCTATCTGAATCTTTGTCTCTCAATTGTTGGTTAAGAGTAATATATCAGGCAAAAATGAATCAACTTGTTATACACAAAGTTAAACTCACTATCATAGTTTTATTCATACTCTAATCTGAGAAAATAGATCTAAGTACATTTTTATAAATGTTTTTATTAATTTCAGAGAGGAAGGGAGAGGGAGAGAGAGAGAAACATCAGTGATGAGAGAGAATCATTGATTGGCTGCCTCCTGCACAACCCCTATTGGGGATTGAGCCCACAACCTGGGCATGTGCCCTGATGGGAAATCAAACCATAACCTCCTGGTTCATAGGTTGAGGCTCAACCACTGAGCACACCGGCTAGGCCTAAGTACACTTTTTTTCTGTTTATGCAGCTATACTTAGAAATAAAAATTATAAAATTAACATCCCAAATCGTTCTTATAGTTTTTAAAAAAGACAATTCTTTTCTTAGTCCATTCAGGCTGCTAAAACTGGCTGGCTTATGTGGACAAAAGAATATTCAAACCTATAGAAAAGATTTGTAAGAGTTTATTTGAACCAAATTTGAGGACATGCATGGAAGTAAAATCTCAACAGACTGAGAAAATGCTCTGGAGAATGGTAGTTTTGCAGTTCCTTTTATGCATTTAGAGGCAAAGGAGAAAACGTTGGGAGATTACATGATAGCCATTGGTGGTAGGTTAAGGAGGTGGGAGAAAGCGAAGTGGGGAAATCTCTAGCATTTGAGAAAAAGCCAAATGGGGAAGTACATGAGCGTGGTGTTTTCAGCGCTTTATTTCTCTTACATTGGTGGGTGCAGGGTACAGGATAGTCAAGAATGAGCATTCACAGTACGTGGAGATGGTTCATGGGGAACAAGATGATGGCGGGAGGGGGTTCTCTGGGAAGGGGGTTCTGTGGTCTCCTGCCCTGGTGGTCTTGTGCTTTGGTGCCTGTGGCCTGTGCCTTTGAGCATCTAGAAAAGAAAATCACTGACTTTTCAGAGGGATGTTATCCTAGGGCCGTGCTGGCGAACTTTTTGAGCTCGGCGTGCCAGCTTTTTGAAAAACCCTAACTTAACTCTGGTGCCGTGTCACATATAGAAACTTTTTGATATTTGCAACCATAGTAAAACAAAAATTTATATTTTTGATATTTACTTTATATATTTAAATGCCATTTAAAAAGAAAAATCAACCAAAAAAATGAGTTCGCGTGTCACCTCTGACACGCATGTCATAGGTTCGCCATCACTGTCCTCGGTGCTTGAGACCCGTGGACAGGGCTCACCCGAGGTAAAGGTTACCATTTGCTAAGGGAGCTATGGGCCTGGGACGTGACACCCAGCTATGGCCTGCCCAGCTGGGGATTTGTGATGGGACCATCTGTGCGGTCACTTTTGTCACTGAGCTTTCAGGCCTGCCATTGCCCCCTGAGTGCGTCAGGTTCATTTCCCAGCCCCTTTTCTGTTCACACTTCTAAGCAGCACATACGTGTTTCTCACAGCTCTGGAGGTGGGCGGTCCAAGCTCAAGGCACCTGCAGCTTCGGAGTCTGGGCAGGCCCACCTCCCGGTTCCTGGACGGTGGTCTTCTCACTGAGTCCTCCCCTGGAGGGAGGGCCAAGGGAGCTCTCAGGGGGCTCTTTTAAAAGGGCAGTGATTCCATCTGTGAGGGCTTTGCCTTCACAACTTATTCACCTCCCCCAAATCCCACTTCCAAATACCCACAGTGGGGATTAGGTTTGAACGTATGAAATGGTGGAGGATGAGGGGGCATGAACATTTGGTCTGTGTCACCAATTTTCAACCTTTTCCACCTCACGGCACACATGAACTAATTACTAAAATCCATGGCACACCAAAAAATATATTGTAATGTTTGCTAATCTGACCCAACAAGCAGGTACAATTTTGACTCATTCACACCGGATGCCTGTTGTTTTGTTGTCATTTTAAAATATATTCTTATTGATTTCAGACAGGAAGGGAGGAGAAAGGGAGAGAGATAGAAACCTTAGTGATGACAGAAAATCCTCGATCAGTTGCATCCTGCACGCCCCACACTGGGGATCAAGCCTACAACCCAGGCCTGGGCCCCGACTGGGAATTGAACTGCAACCCTTTGGTCTGTAGGTCGATGCTCAACCACTGAGCCATGCAGCCAGGCAGATGTTGTCATTTTTTTTTTATTTGATGATCTAAAGGGAAAAGAGGCCAGTGCCCCTGACTTAATAGACAGGAATTGCATGTGTTAAAAATTCTTGCCACACACTGATTGAAAATTGCTGGTCTATGGCATCCCCTAAATGCTATGCAGAATTCAACAGGAAAGTAACAGCCTTTAGAAACACCCAAATCAGCAATGCTCTCCTTGCCACTTTTTAAAAAAATTGTTCCTCAACTTTCAAAACAGCCCCAGAAAGTCGGTAATGATTTCCCTTGGGCAGGCAGTACAGTGGTAATTTTGGGGGGGCAGGAAGACTAATCGTGGTGTCTGGTCACATCCATTGGGGAGTATGAAGGGAGTGGTGTGGTTCAAAGCACACAGATAGGCAATGTCTGTCCCGGTCAAGTTCATGTTATAATAAACCTCATGCATTTTGTGGAACAAAGTCCAATTACCTCTGAGTAGGAGGTGCTCCAGATAGTCAGGCTGAAACTTAATTTGTAAGAGTAAAACAGGCAAATTCCACGTCTTAAGGTGGTGTTGAGTCTCCTTGTTCTTCAATTTGTGCAGGTGTCATTTCAACAAACCATGAGGATGAATAGGTGGCCCTACCCAAAACCGTTGACCATTTTTAAGGGGATGAGTATATATTGTGAATTCAGACTTCAATTGCTTGTCAGCTAGAATTAATCAGTAATATAATTTCCTTTGACTAAATAATTTGATATCTCTATCATTATTATTTTGTTTCACTGGGAGATGAATTAAATCTTCTTAATTGGTATAAAATCTGACTTATTTAATAATATGAACTTTATAAAATTTAAGCAAATAGTTTATATAGTCATACCTTTTTAATCATGACAAACACATAACAGAGAGGCACTCAGAATTGTAGCATGTAGCTAAACCAAGTCTTTCAAAACACCACTCAAATGCTCTCTTTATTTCTCCATCCAATCACTATCACCACCTACTCTCTACGCCCTAAAAGACTTTTACCACAGTCATTTCTTGCTGGCGTTTATTTTTTTTACCAGCTCTGCATTCATCACTAAACACTGTAGTTTAGTGTTGTCTTGTGTTGAAGTTTATATAAACAGATTCTCCTATTCTTTCATGTCAACCTCTTATGTTCTATATTATGCCTGTGGGTTTCTCCTAGATTGTCGTGTGCAGGTTGGTGTATTTCCATTGTTGTAGATTTGGAATATGCCACGATTCATGTCAATACTTTCCTGATGGTGGACATCTGAGTTGTTTGTAATTTTCAGCTATTGTTATTTATAAGTTGGAAGAAATACATGCCCTCACATGCCTGTGGAGCATATATGTAGGAGTGGACATTTTGGTCATAAGATATGTGCACCTTCAACTTGTCTATGTGATTCAAAAGTCCCCTTTCCAAAGTTGTCCTGTAAGTTTATACTCACAGACGCCATGTGATGAGAGTGCCCATCATTCCCTGTTCTCTCTTTTACCTGCTAATGTCAGTCTTTTCATTTTCACCCATTCTGTGGACATTGCTATCCAATTGAGGCTTTAGCTTACATTTCTCTGATTAGTAATGAAATAGACTGCAGTCTACACAGGGGTTTGCTTGTAGCCAGTCTGGAGTAACGCTAGGCTTTTCTCCAAGGGTGTCTGCAAACACACGAATGCTTTTTAGCCAAGATCAGGGCGAGACTTATTAGCTCGTGATTTATAGTTTGCAGTTAAATGTCAGGACCTGCCTGGACGCATTTCAAACCAGTGCGGATGCCGTGTTCTTGGAAAACGTGCAGACGGGTGCTTTGCACTTGGCTTGCCTGGGTATGCAGCCTGTGTCCGGCGCTGTGACAGGAAGGACCCTCAGTAAACGTGTTCCCTGGTGGTTAACAATCTAGAGACAAAGCTTATCCGGAGAGATGCTGAGTGACCCTGAGAGCACGCCCGGGAGTCCCTGGCGGCTGGGGGTTTTGCTGGCCCTCTTCACTGTGGTTATGAGCTGGTAAAGCTTATACCTGCTCTGTGGGTGCTTGTGATGATCTGATCCTCTGTAATAGTGTATCTTTTAATGCTTATTTGGATGAAATATATATTTTTTTAAATGTATTTTATTGATTTTTTTACAGAGAGGAAGGGAGAGGGATAGAGAGTTAGAAACATCGATGAGAGAGATACATCGACCAGCTGCCTCCTGCACACCCCCTACTGGGGATGTGGCCTGCAACCAAGGTACATGCCCTTGTCTGGAATCAAACCTGGGACCTTTCAGTCTGCAGGCCGACGCTCTATCCACTGAGCCAAACCAGTTAGGGCATGGATCAACTATATTATAAAAATATTAGTTAACTATCAGACTCTCTATCATTTCTATGAGATTCACCATACTTTTTGGCTTGATTTCTCAAGGTCCCTCATAACTTAGGAATATAAGTAAGCCTTTTTGGTTACATGTTCTGCACTAATTTTCGCCTTGACTTGACTTCTCATCCTCTTAACAGTGCCTTTTAATATATATATTTATTAATTTCATAGAGGAAGGGAGAGGGAGAGAGTGATAGACGCATCAACATGAGAGAGAATCAGTGATCAGCTGCCTCCTGCGTGCCCGCTACTAGGGATCAAACCCACAACCTAGGCATTTGCCCTTGACCAGAATCAAACCCGGGACCCTTCAGCCTGCAGGGTGATGCTCTTTCCACCGAGATAAACCGGCCAGGGCTTAACAGTGCCTTTTGGTGGAAGTATGTAAGTAATTTAGATGTAGTCTGTAGTAGATGAGCCCCCAGATCTCTGTCCCTTGGAGTCCATAATCCGCAGGGCTGACCGCTAGCTAGCACAGAGGACCTCAGTTTTATACCCACAGTGAACTGAAGTCTGACGCCATCCCCTGACCTCAGGAGTGGACCCTTCGCTGCTGATGAGAACTCAGTGCAGCTGACACCTTGCTTTCCACCTGGAGAGACCCTAAGTGGAGGACGCACTCATGCCACATTTGGCCTCCTCCGCCCTGCAGGACTAGGGGCTAATGAGTGTGGAGTCTTTTTCAAGCCACTGATTTTGTGGTGGTTTGGTATGCAGCAATAGAAGGCTAAGTCATAGTTTAGCAATTATTCCCCTTGTGATTTTTGCTTATGTGTTTTGTTAAAATGATCGCCTTACATTGACATCATAAAAATAACATCCTATATTTTTCTTGGTGTTTTGTCTATATGTTTTGATATTTATATCTGCCATCAAAATTATTCTCAGGTGGTATAGTTTCCTAGGTAGAAATTTCAAATAATTCTATAGATATGTTTTATAATTTATAGGTAAGTTTAGTGAGGTTGGTAGAGATGCCATTAAAAATAACATAAAAAATTAAATGCTTTACAAATAAATATAAAAATATAGAAGCTCTTCAAGCAGAAAAAAATGTACATAATTATTGAGAAAAAATAAACAAGAACAAATTATATAGAAGGATAGTTCATGTACATGGTTGGGATGACTTCATAGTATAAAGTTGTCACTTAAATCCAAAATGAGCTCCAAGTTCCTTGCAATCCCAGTGAAAAATTACAGATTTTTTAAATGGTGGTAATGTATTATTTAATTATAATATTTACATGGTATAAAATTACCAAAGTCACACAAGACACCACTGGAAAACAAATTAATTATGGAGGACATGCTCTAGTAGATACAATAATTATATAGAGACAATCAGTTGGGTTGGGGAGAAGGAAGATGATGATAGAAATTCACTCCAGGTTTAGGCAACAGAGGGATACATTGTCTATATAGATTTTTTAAACAATTTAAAAAGTCATCAAATGTTGGTTGCTTTTAATTATTGACATGCACTGGCAATTCTCAAATCTATCAGTGATAAATGATTCCTACCTACCAAATGGTCTCTTCCACTATTTATTCTTTCTTCTTATGGGCTGTGCTGATTAAAAATTGAAGTAAGAGAGTATGATAATAGCACAAAGGTAGGCAAATATCTGAAATGATCAAATAAGAGTCCAGAAGAAGCACAACTGAATGTAACATTAGATTTGTGAGAATTTGCTCTGTCCAGCCAGGGTAAAGAAATGGTCTTCGCAATAAGCAGTGCCAAGTACACTGAGAAAAAATAAAACTTTAAGGTTTTCACCATACAAAAGCAATTATAGGTAGGTTGTGTATCAAATCTGTGACAGATATATTTATATCTAGTAGTTGTTTTTCCAACTAAACTTTTTGAACTTAAAGTTGTTAATATATGTTATTTTCCATATTACATTGCAAACCTTATGTTTAGAATGCCTTTTCCACTCAAATATGTGTGCTCTTTCTGTTCTATCAATACAAACCACAGACATATCATTAAGCCAGAAACTTTGAGGTCTGCACCGTTCTAACTAAACAATATTCTGCAATTTGAAGATTGAGCAGTTATTAACACTGAGAAACTGAGCAGATGGATAAGACTCTGGGTCACATAATTGACAAGACATGTTAAAAGGCAATGTCTAAGTGAAACTCTCTTTGCCTGCATGGTGATGGAATGATTCTTTGGGGCATGGTTGCGAAGCACCAACCAGGCTTTGCATTTCTACATCAACCCACCTTTTGAAATAACTTATTTCCAATGTATGTATACAAAATGCATGTGTGGTAATTTTAGGCTTAGAAATATTTTGGGTTTGACATTTAAGTCCCTATTCTCTCAAATTTAAGCTTTGCAGAATCAAGAAAATTTTATTTGGTAACACCAGATGTTTGGTGTTTACTTGGTAACACCAGATGTCTGGTGCTATTATTTAAACTCAACATCTGGATAATTGGACATTTTTTTTCTTTTTATGCAAATGATTTTATGTCATGTGGCACAACCACTGGGTCTTCTATAAAGATACAAGAAGCATCTATATCAATGGGTGAAACCATATTTAATAAATGGATGTCCTTATTAACACAATAAAAATGCAGCATAGCTAAATGGATTTTTAAAGTGTCTATAATATAGAAAATAAAAATCAGCAACATACTTAAATATCATTTTGACCTTAAAAACATTTTGAAGTATTTCAGAAATGAACTAGCTTAACCTTGAACATATTAGCATAATTTTCCAATGAAAAAATGACTGATGGAGTCTAATATAGATTAGATAGCATTATTAAAATGACTGATACACAATAGATGTTCAATAAACATTTGCTGAATTTAGTCAGAACTAAATGTGACAGGGTACCTTCTATGATAGATTGTGATACACAGTGTCCTAAGCACGGAATTCAAACATAACTGTATATTGCTTACTTTCTAAGCAATCACTTAGGTATCACTGACCCTTGACAACGTAAATATTAACATCTGCTTCCATCTCTTCCTATTTGTCCAAAACTTATAGTTACTCAGTTTCAAGATCTCAGTTCTTCCATGTTCTAGGAAGAGAGCAAATGAAGAATGTGACATTTTTACAGGTGCCATTGGCTCTGGAGACAGGAAACCATTGGAGAGTTTTGAGCAAAGAAATGAGGGTATCTGTTTTTCTAAACATATTTTATTGACTTCAGAGAGCAAAAGAGGGGGAGAGAGAGACAGAAACATCAACAATGAGAGAGAATCATTGATCGGTTGCCTCCTGCACATCCCTGACTGGGGATCAAGCCAGCAACAGGGGCATGTACCCTGACAGGGAATCAAACAGTGACCTCTTGGTTCCTAGGTCAATGCTCAATCACTGAGCCAAGCTAGCTGGGTGAGGGTGTGTGTTTTAAGTTTCAATAGATATTGGGGCTTGTCTTTTAAAAGTCAAGGTGATGGTCAAGGTGGCAATAGGGGAAAATGTTAGAAGATGACTCCTATAAACTAGAGGAGAGAGGATGATGGTTTAGAACAGAGTCTGAGACTGGGGGCTGATTAGAAATTGCTATAAATCGTGATGCCACCAAGGGTTTAGGGCTTAAAAAAACAGAGGATATAATTTACATTTACTGACACAGGGGAACTGAGTAAAGAGAGAGTTTGTGGGGAAGACCTGGAATTTGGGTTTTAGACATGTTAAGTTGGCTTTACACAAAGTCTACATACAGATGTGCAATTGGCAGTTAAGCATAAATGATTTATAGTTCAGAGAGGATTTAGGTATACATTTGGAAATAATTATAAAATAGATATTATTTAAAGACTGACACAAGATAAGCTTGCTCAAAGAAATGACTATGAAAAGAAAACAATTTCAAAGGGAGGCCTGCACATGTCTACATAAAAATTGTCTCCACAGCAGAAGAAATTGAGAAGCAACTGTCCACATGATAGAAAGAAAAACATGAAGGTGTTGTGTCTGGGAGAATACAATGTGTCTCAGGGAAGAGATTTGTCCCATCATCTCTCCCTAGGCAGTGTGAGCCAGCCTTGGTGGAGGTTTCACAAAGGGGTCAAATGTACATTTATGTTGAAACTAGTGACCTGGTGCACAGATTTGTGCACATTGAAAGGAAATTAATTAGAAGGTGGGCGGTGGGGTGGGACTGGGCAAGATGAGCCAGACACACCCTGAAGTCAACCTCCTGCTGTCCCTCCCTGACATCTGTGGAGTGAGCGGGGTCCTCCAGCAGTTGGGGTCCCTTGGCCTGATCTGTGGGGATCAGGCCGAAACAGCTCTCCGACATCCCCTGAGGGGTCCTAGAGTGGGAGAGGGCACTCTGCAAAGTTTCTGTAGTACAGGGTGTGGAATGCAAATGCAAGTGTGCAGTAAACCACATTCAGAGCCGACAGTGCTCCAGCAACAGCATAACCCATGGCCTCGGCCCCACGAGGAATCTGGCTCTCTCCTCTCTGGTTTCAGGGTGTGTCACCCAAGAACCGCCATTGCTAAGTCACTGCAACTCAGCAGCTTCAACATTGAGCGTCTGCCCCCTGGTGGTCAGTGTGAATCATAGCAACTGGTCAGACAGTGGTAGGGACACTTAGCAATATTAGCCTTTTATATATACATATAAGATGAGGACTGCAAATTGGCCATTTGCTTTAGCCACTTGAACTTTAGCAGTTGGTGACTAGGGCAAGAGAGGTTTGGGATGAGTATAGAGAAACTGGGTAAAAACATTTTTGGAGGGAATTGATAAATAGAGAATTCCAAGACATTGAGTCTATATAATTCTTTCAAGAAATTCTGACATAAAGGCAGGGAGAGAGCTAAAGGGGTAGTCCAAGGAGTCTGTCCAGTAAAGAAGATAATTTATGGATGTAAATTGATGGAAAATATCACTTCAAGGGAGAATTACTAGCATACAGGCTAGAATAGGCATTGCTGGAGGAGGATGTTCTTGGATGAAAGAAAAGAAGTTGTGTGGTTATGTTAGATATGTGTGTAGTTTGAGGACATCAGCAATGTCACTGATAGTGTCTCCGGCTGCCACAAGGGGGCTGGAGAGTGAAGGTCACCAGGGAACAGAAGGTCAGCAAGTTGGAGGGGATGCAGAGCTGGATCCTGATGAGATGATGATTCATAATGATCTAGCCCCAAGTGAGACTAAATAGAGAAAGACATCCTATGGACACAGTCAGGATCAGCAAGGAGAATGGATTCATATGTAATACTTTAAACAATAAAGAATTTTAAAAAGAAAAAAAAGTTATAATTACCATTTTTGGAAGCTTCTGCAAATCTCAAGTAAATCAGGATAGGCCTTCAGGTTAATGATGCTGACCAAGGCATTCAGAACTGTTATGTCAAATTTCTCTTCCAATTCAACATTATAAACCACTCTCTCCATGGGGACCAGATTTCTACAAGCTTCTTGAAAAAGCTTGAAAATATTGAATGGACAATTTTGTAGATATGCATTTATGAGCTAGAGAATATTCAGAATGTAAATAAATGATTTGTTCTCTTGAGGGGAAAAAAAAAGAAATTCTAGGGGAAGATCAGACTACTTAAGTGAATTGAAGCTCCAAGCTTTTAGATGTGTAGTGTTGCAAATGTGACACATATATGTACTTACCTGAATGTCCAATCAGGGAAAGAATTGCAGAAGAAAATGAGAGAGAGAGAGAGAGAGAGAGAGAGAGAGAGAGAAGCTGTCCTAGACTGCCATCTAATTGAAGACTTTAAAGTTTAAGAATTAGTGAGAACTAATGAGCCGGTGACTTATAATGGCACACATATTGAAGTACACCTAATATTGAAATTAGCTAGATTATCTCATCATTAGACATTGCTACTAACTAATGTTTTGGAAAATCAGAATAGCAGTTAATAGGCACTACCTTTCTAGAATTACTTTCCTCTTTGCAGTAATGCTAACCCTTTTAATTTTTTTCTGTCATCCGTATTTCTGGGGTATGCCATGCATTTTTCCACTCTACCTAATTTAAGGCTGCTCTTCTTACATCTGTGAATCTGGGTCATCTGGTCTCCCAACACATACAATAAATAGTATAAAATCTGTCCTTTTAAGAAGACAATCCAAGTTTTTCAATGATTTGAACCCAGATTCATTTACTTTCCTTGTCTTATATTCTGACAGTACTTTCTGGTTTTTGAGTTTAGGGTATTAGACTCAACACCTATTATACCAAAAAAAGAAAGTTACTGTAGATGTTAAGGTGGGCTAGATTGAAACAACAAATACTCAAATATGTAAATATGTAACACTATAGCTATTTATTTCATGCTTACATACAGTTATAGGAGATAGTTCATGCTCTAGGCAGGAGTGGGAGGAGCTATTCACCATGTGGTCTCTCATTGAGCCTGACTTTACGTATACAAACCCATCATCTCTGAGTGACTCATTAGTCAGTGATTTCAAGAGGCAGTGTGGGAAAAGCTTGGGTGGGCACTGTTGCCTGGGAGAAGCATACATCACGTTTGCTCACATCCCCTCAAAAATATCAGTCCCATGACCACTCCTAACACAAAGGGCAGCCACTTCCCAGCTAGTTCTCTGGTTAGTGTAAAAGGTGATAATAAAATGTCGGCCAGCTAATTATAGTTCTTCCCTCTGGCCTCGGACGTCTGTGTCCATGTCATGTTCACACGCACAACCCTTTCACAACCCTACCTCCCAATACAACCAAGCGTCTATCCAGCCACTTTATACAGCTCCAAGCACAGGATCTCTGAGTAATGCTTAGACTTTGCCACTGAACCTATGTACCACTTCATAGCTGTAAAGACAAGCTCTTTGACCACACAGACATTAGGCCCGCTGGCATGTTTACCAGATAAACTCATGGAAGTAGGAGGCATAGCACATATGCAGTTCTTGTATGAAATATTGCATCCTATCTCTGCATAGGGATTCGGTGGGGACAGGCAGCAGCTCCAGGAGAGAGAGGAGAGAATTCTTAAGCTGTGCTATTGAGGAAGCACCAGACGTGCCCCTGGCAGGACCAGGGCCTGGCATTCAATGGCATCCTAATGCCGCAAATGCTTGTCCTGGCCCAACTGTGCCACGTTATTTTTCAGGTTGTTCAGTTAGGAGGAGGGGATTCTTACCATCTCCTGGATGGGTCGGCCTTGCTCTCAGACATGTATGACAAGACGGGTGAGTGGGCTGGTTTGCCGTCTGAGCATTCCTGTGGGTTGAGGAGCATAGCCCCTCCCACGGCATCCAAGTCCTATGACTGCAGCCTATGGGACTGGCTGACAGACCTAATTCACCACATGGGACTCTACCAGAATTGATGCTTTCAAGTACTCAGCAGTAGCCAGTTCTCATGCATTGCAGAAGGTCATTCTGTACCCTGTTTTTCCTTATCTCTCAGATATATAGACCAAGGATTCACCACATTACACATTGCATGATAACCTGTAGGAAATGTGAGGAAATTTACAGAAAATGCATGTATAGGACAGTAAAAGTGATGATATTTTAAGCATGTGTTTTACGTTTGAGCTTCTGATAGAGGTGCCATTTAATGACATTGTTGTGAATAATATTTAATATGAGTAATGATGCCATTAAAAGATAGTCTGAAAAGTATGAAAAATTTTTATACGTGAAAAAGCCACAATATTAAACTTAAAGTAGCTTAATGCAAATAAAACTCTTCCAAATGCTTTGTTTTACAGTAAAACCAAAGAGAAGATTTAGAGATCAAATAAATGTCTATCTTTTTTTTATAATGTAGGGCATTGAGTCAGTAAGTGCTTAATGTTACATGTCATACTTTTTATATAAGGCTCAGTTAATCCTGGCTGCAGGGAAATATTGTAAAAATGTAGCTCCTAAAGGTATACTTACTGAATGATCTGTTAAGATTTTTATCTTTTGTTTTTGGAATTGCCTATCCTAATTACATATATGTTTTTTTCTTAACTTTAGAGAGTATCTGATTAAGTTTGAGGAAACTTTTTAAATCTTTCTTAGTATTAGAAAATCTCTAAGTTTGAGAAAACATACTTAATGGGAAAGAAAGACTGAGGAGGAATTATAATTGTGTGATGATAAGAAACTTGCTGTGGATTTCTGGTCAGGTCAGAGATAAGAATTTACTAAATATATAACAAACTCATCTTTTATACATATGCCCCTAATGCCAGAGTAAAGAGAAATATATACATACATATATATATATATGGAATACATATACATGTGCAAATTAGTAATGTTACTAGAAAAAGAATAAGGTTACAAAGTTATTTTTCCTGTTATTTCATATAGGTATATGTTTAATATAAACGTGAATTTCTTTACATTTTGTTTATGTCTGATAAAATGGAAGTTCTTCCAGCTGAGAAAAGGGTCATTGTTTTATATTTTCCCTAAGGAGAAGAACAGAGGTCTTTTCTTCTTTATTTGGATGAATTATACTTAATGTTTTAAATGTTTGATCAAATCGTGAATTCGGTCGGCAGAGTTCTAGTAGCCTGAGCTGTTTAAACATGATTTGGAAAACATTGACTGGAGTATGCTTAGAAAAGGTTAATTATTTTTATTCTATTAGCTATTATATTGATTTTTATTTGCTATCAATTCAATTGTATTGATCAAATTTTATTATCCAATTAATAAGACTTCTTTCAACTCTAAATTTGCGTTTAATATTTTTCCCATTTGCTATAAAGTCATGATGTATGTTATTTACCATAGTTTAGCAATTTTATTGGCTAGATATATTTTCTTTTGTATGAGATGCGATGATGAAAGCAGAATAAGTAGTGGGTTTGAGAAATGAACCCCCAGGCCTCTCAGGGATGTGGCGCATCGTTGGAGTGCAAAGTGCTCCCGGCCTTTAATTTTCGTCAGATTGTTCAGTTCAAGGGTTCAGTCTCTAAGATATGGCGCCAAGGACACTGGTGAGTTATTAAACCTAGGAGATCTTAAAGGGGAAGAAAAGAGTCAGCTTCCGCTGTGGAAATATTTAAAATCGAAGTCATTTCCGAGGAATTTAATGAACACGTATTCTCTGATGTTTCTGATTCCACCATGATAAACTGGTTTTAATTTTGTTACTAAATGATATTACAAGCCATATCACAAGTGCATTTGTTAGAGTTGTTTTTTAGCCAGGTTTTGTTTGCCTTAATAGTTAAAAGAACAATAATAGATACAGAGGCAGAGCTGCCTCAAGCAGATTGTCAAACTGCAGCGGGAAGGCCAGGGAGAGTTGGGGGGCAGGAGGGAGGGGGGGAAGAATCAACCAAAGGACTTGTATGCATGCATATAAGCATAACCAATGGACATAAGACACTGGGGGATAGGGGAGACTAGGGGACTGTCTAGGGAAAAAAATAGTTAAAAGACATAATTTGTGAACTTTTAGTTCGTTAAGTCTCATAGAAGTATAAAAAATCCATGCTGGGGCCACCTGGAATCTGACCACCCTGCATGTCTTATGGTGGATTTAGACTCTGCTCAATTGTCACTTTTAATTATTCTTAATCCTTTACCAGCCCTTGCTGGAAGTATCTTAGATAGTCCCTGAATGTTCGCTTTTACATGTATACGTGTTCTAAGACATGCGGATGTAAATATTAAGATCAGAGTTGGTCAGAATTGGCCTGAGTTTTGTAGTTGGACTACCAGTAAAACTAAATGTTTGAATTCAGGTTCAAGCCTGGAGGAGGTCTATGGTTGACTAGTTTCATCTGGGTTTGTTTTGGTAAATAGATATAATGAAAAGAGAGAGTGCCAGGAGGTCAGGGTTCTGGCAAAAAGTTTGGCTACAGTTAGGTAATGTAATCCAAGCTGGACAAGGGAGAGCATAAAACTACAAGAAGTTTAATAAATAGGAATATCTTTAGAAGTGGTAAGAGTAAAATTTTATTTAGGTAAATATGTACTCAATGTAGGCATAGAAAGAGTAGGAGGATTTGCTTTTGATTGGAGAAAAATTGTAACAGGACATAAGGAGGGAGGGTAGGTCTAGATATAGAAAGTGTTGAAAACTTCCTAGAGGAAAGTGACATAGCCCCTCTGATTAGAGTGGGGTGGGAAGGGGTCCCAGTATTTCAGCCACACATTCATGCGTTCCACATGCAATGAGTGGTGATATTTGTCAGGCACTAGTGCTGGTCATTTATTTGTGAGTAAAACAGACAGGAACCCCTGCCTTTGAGCGGCTTACCTTTCACTTGAGGGGGATAAGAAGATGAAAGCCTAAAGAAAAATAAGTACGAAGACAGTAAGCGAGGTGGTGATAAGTACAAGAAAAGGAAAATATGAAGGGTCTAGAGGGAGTGGGACAGTGTTAGGGGGAGGATGTGTGTGCAAGAAACTCAAGAAAGCTGGATGAGGCCTCCCAAGCGGGAATCATATGTGTCAGGAGACATATGTGTAAGGAGAGGAAGGTTATGGAGTCATGCTGGTAGCCTAAAAGGAAAGAAATACCGACCAAAGTTAAAGCAAGTGCATTGTTGAGGGTCATGAAGACCAGTGCAGCTGGGGCAGAGGGAATTTGGCGGGGGTGGGTGGGGGCAGGAATAGGCTAATGGATGGAGGCACATGAGGAGGGCAGCTCCTGTGACCTTGTAAACTTTGAGCCTGACTTTGCATCCACTCTGAGTTGGGAGCCATGGCCGGGGTTTGAGTGGAGGGGTTTGTTTTAATGGTGTCACGGTGCCTGCCAGGTGGAGGGTAGATGAGGTGGCAGACGCTGGAGTAAGGGAACTGGATATGGGTTACAGTGGGAAGGTCAGTAGCAACAGTCATGATTCACACCAGCGCTGTAGCAGCGAGGGGGAGAGGGGTGGACCAAGAGCAGGTGCATTTGAAGGAAGGACTCAGTTTGGAGTATGTGAGGGAGAGGAAGCTAACGGGATAAATATCAGGATTTCAGCTCTTGTTTCCCATTGTAGGGACATGGAATATTAGTTTGAAGCTATGCCATACATATTTTGAAAGCTATTGGAGAAAAAGGAATCCCAGCTGTTTTATTCCCTTTGGCTCCCGTCTGCTAAGCATAGTGATCACATGCAATGTTTTCAATAAATGCCTAACAGAAATATAATTTACTTTCGTTGGTTCTAGGCGGGATGATGGGTTGATGGTAAATAAGCAAGATTGGTCTTGTCAGTTTCAGAGCTGTTTAACTGCATGGCAACGATTCACAGCATAAATAATTACGCCGGCGGCACAGTGTAGATAATGAACAGCAAGCAAAACATGAATGAGAAGAGGAAGAGTGTGCTTATGTCAACTTACTCTTTGAAAGTTTTGGATTCTGTATGTTGCCATGACTTGAACAGTATTCTCCAAGACCTAGTCTTCATGTAAAAGGGGATCAAAGGTATTTGCCCAGAGTAGCAGGTTCTGTAAAGCAGGTGAGTTAGCTCTTATTTGGAAAAAGTTACCAGGGTCATTCAGAACTTAACATAAAATCACATGCCCTCAGAGACTGAAAATATCCACCATATGCCGACATTGTCTTTAATCGCCTGTGCAACTAAATTAATTGTATCTGTTCGGTATATATTTTAATACTGTAAAACCTCTTTCTAAATGCCAGTGTTTCATGTAAACTAGACTTTTAATAAACAAGTTTTATTATCTCTCTGTTATGTTCTATGACCTTAGCTTATTCTTCAATCAAGCAAATAAAAGGCAGACTCTGAAACAATAAAGTTTAGGATTCGGTGATGCAAAGATGTTCTCTCAAGTTGCTAGTTTCTCCATTGCAATTCCTTGTCCACAAACATGCTGGACTTTTTGAATAGACAAATGAAATACTTTCACATCACCATCACTACAGTCACGCGTAAAGTTTATCTAATTGGAAGAATAATAATTCAAGGGTCAAGCCCAGGAGAATGGCGATTTCAGAGAGCATGTCTTTGAAAGTGCCCCTTTTCTCTGAGGCCCTCTTATAGAAGACAGCAACTGTAATTTTATACTTAGAGAAGGAATTACAGTGAAAAATGTTGAAAAGGGACTGTAAATATGGTCACAAAGAACCCTTATCAAGTCAAGAACATTCACCTCATCACTTGAGGAAAGCACTGTGTCTTCTCTTTGGCATATCTGAATCATCAGAGTTACTATTCATGCTTTGGGGGGGGCATTTTTAAGTAAAAAGTGGTAAATCTAATATAAGCATGGTGATGCCCGACTGTTGATCTGACCACCCAATATGCTACTGTGACTAATAGGCAGGGTGGAGAGGCGGAAAAGAGGGTGGGTTCATGTCCAGGGTGGACATATGTGGACAGAAGGAGATTTCATCACGTTACTCAAAATGACCTGCAAATTTAAACTTCTGGAATTTTCCATTTCATATTTTTGTACTGCAGTTGACCTTAGGTAACTGAAAACTTAGGAAGTGGAACCTTGAATGAGATGGACCACATCTCATAGTCAGATAGCTCAAGTCTTTTCCACTGGGAAGAGCAGGATGTAAGAACTGACTCCAATCTGACTGGTCCTTAAGGTCAATGCCTCGTTGGACTGACTGTGCTGAGGAGGCCAGCCTATGAGATGCTGCCTGCTTTGGAGGTACTGGTGTTTGGTGTGGCCAGGACTGAACTTGTGAACAGGAGAGAGGTGTTAGGGACAGTGGATGTGGAAACAGCTCCCGAGAAAGCGGTAAATACCTGCTCAGTGTACAGCAACATGACGTTATCCTCTGAGGAGACCTCTGAAGTGGCAGAATTTTTTTTAATCCTCGCCCAATGAGTAAGGATATTTTTCCCATTGATTTTTAGAGAGTGGAAAGAAAGGGAGCAGAGAGAGAGGAGAAATAGAAAGAGAAACATCCATGTGAGAGAGACACACTGATTGGTTGCCTCCCATTTGAGCCCCACCCAGGGCTGTGGATTGAACCTGACACCAAGGTATACACCCTTGATGGGGAATCAAACCTGAGACCTTTTGGTCCTCAGACTAATGCTCTGAGCAAAACTGACCAGGGCAGAATTTTTATTTTTTAATAACAACATATTACAAATTGAGACATGTCACATTTTTGTCATTAGATTGTGTGTGTATATGCATGTGTGTGAAGACAAAAATGGAAAATAAGAAGCAGAAATCTTATACAGAAATATATATATGGGTAAAATGTTTCACTTTTAAGTACAATAAGTGGCATTCATGAGTGGTCAGGGAGAAAAAAAGGCAATTCTTAAATTTAAATTGCTAGACTAGACTCACATCTAATTTTTACTTTTATAAAATGTGATCTGGGTGTTCTTTCCAGAAATCCAGATGTGTATGCTATGAGAGGGTGCTGCTAATGACAAGGTAATTTCCCCTACAGTCCTGATTGCGGGAGTCACCATTAGCAATGATTTGGTCATAAGAAAAAGAAATATTTGTGAAATCTTCGCTATTCTGCTATAAATATGGCCATCAAATTGCCGAGGTTTCAAGGACACCCTGAGTGGTAATTTATTGCAATGGGAGAGTTCTTTACCTTCAGTAGTATGATTTATTGCCATCACAAGAGCATTCATCATAAAATCAAACTTTTGTCTGAAATTATTCTGGGAAAAATAATTCATTTTTGAGCAAGGTATTGATCAGTCAATTTTTTAAATCTAAATTTATAATTTGAAATACTTTAGGGAAATTTTGAATATTGCGGAAAATATCTGACATTTATAAAGAATGGAAAAATATACAATTCTAGATTTGGCACTAATTTATTTATAGTTTACATAA
>NW_006297021.1:2398525-2399612 GCF_000327345.1 Myotis davidii | reverse complement strand
ATATGCAATGTGGTTCAATTGAGAAGATAGGTTACATACTTGACTTATTTTATTAAGTATCTAATTTCTCTGTAGATAAAAATATAGAAACAAAACCAAAACAAACAAAATCCAATACTGTTTCTAGATAATTCCTAACATGGGAACTAAGAAAACTGTTTTCTGTATATAGAAAGCTGGCCTCAAAAGACTGAGTTAATTTTGGAAATTTTAAACAAAATCCAATAAAAGAGACACTCTATCTGGGAGAGAAATAGAGCACCAAGGCCAAGCTCTCCTTTACACGTGCATTGAATTTGACACATGGCTATTTCCATGGGTTGGGTGTCAGTAATTTGGCAATACCCTGTACATAGAGAAAAGTGACATTGAGTAATGCCCTGTTTGTTCATTTATTTATTTATATTTGTTTTAATGATACAAAAATTCAAATGGTTTCATTGAGATGTGAGCGGAAAAAAAACTCTTCAAGAATCTATATATGTAAAATGCTAATATGCAAAGTGTCCCCTTGGAAGTTGGACTGGGAGACTGAGAGTTCGAACACTCATTATGATATGTGCTGATCACCAGGGGGTGATGCCGGGGAAGGGAGGCCCTGGCTGGCAGTCAGAAGGCCCTGATTAGCCTGATCGCCAGCCAGGCCTAGGGACCCTACCCCATGCATGAATTTCATGCACCAGGCCGCTAGTTAATCTCATAATTTTGAATCATGAGTATGGAAAAGGAGAAGTGACCCAAAGTTATTTAAATCATTCCAGTACTTTCCAGGGTCCAAAGACTTCTGTAAGGCTCTCTAGACCTTAGAAAAATACATTATAACCTCTATAAGGAAATCGGTAGACCTTAGATAAATTGTGAGTTGGTCATAATAGGAAAAGGCAGAATTTTATCTTAATAAGGAAAAAAAAGGAGAGTATAATACGTTTTTCAATTCATACAGCTTCTTGAAACTGGACCTCTAAAATTGTATCCACATCTCTATTTTTCTTAGTCTACCTTTCCTGATACATCACTGTTATGGCTGAACAGTTTGCCCTACCTGTGACTTCCAGACATTATCTCCAGTTTCTTCACCTTCTGACCT
>NW_006297021.1:2354756-2398444 GCF_000327345.1 Myotis davidii | reverse complement strand
AATGCCCAGTTGAATTCTCAAACTCAGAAGAGAAAATGTGAAATGTACATATTTTTCAAAAAATATATGCTTGCTATTCAATTCCAGATATTGGTTAAAACAACTGATAAAATGCACCCTGCCTTGCTCTAACTGGTTTGACTCAGTGGATAGAGCATTGGCCTGTGGACTGAAAGATCCCAGATTTGAGTCCGCTCAAGGGCATATACCTTGGTTGCTGGCACATCCTTAGTAGGAGGTGTGCAGAAGCAGCTGATAGATGTTTCTAACTCTCTATCCCTCTCTCTTCCTCTCTGTAAAAAAATAAATAAGATATATTTTTAAAATGTATCCTGACTTCTAGGTTAGCATCAGATACTCATCAAGGGCATCTCTCTCACCTGACTCTCAAAATTTAATTTATCACAAAGTCTTGTTAATTTCCACTTTTCATTCTTAATGCTTTAATTAAACAAAATAACTACATTATATATATGTTTAAATATATTCACATATATATATGTTAGTACATATATATGAGAGAGAAAGAGAGAAAGAGAGAGAGAGAGAGAGAGAGAGAGAGAGAGAATGCAATCATCATAATAAACAGTAAAGTAAATAAATTTGGGTAACACTTTCCTTGGATCCTTTGCTGAAAACAAGTACCGCTCCTTATAGCAATGAACATAAAACAAATATAGTATTTTACATGTTTTATCAGCTTGGGAATTCAAAACCCACCTCACAAGTGAGTGTAGCTTCAAATGTATTCAGAACTTTCACATGTACTTTTTTTCAGATAAAGATAGAACTTCATCAAATAAAGCCAGAATTCTTCGTGACTATTTGAATGAAATTGCTGTCAGAACGTTTCCTTTTTCCTGTATCCTTAGTGCTAACGCCATCTGATTAAGGGCTGCATTGGGAATGCGGTCTCTCTTAGCGAAGAGGGTACTATGAATCCACATTTCAATTCTAAAGGCGTCCGGAGGAAATATTTTAAAGGCTTCTTTGTTTTCAGGTATCCGGAGATTTCTGTCCACAGAGAAATTGCAAGACTTAGTAGCTATCAATTCCCTCTTGAAGAACTGCTTTGTCTAGCTTTGCGAAGTTTGCATAATTGAGTTATCGCCTTTTCCAGAGAAGCAGCATGGAAAAGTCCACATGGCTCTTTTAACACCATCCATAAAGCTGACCTCAGGGTCTTAAAAATGAAAGACAGATCTCATAAATGTGGTCAACATTCTTCCAGACAGGGAGGCACTGAAAGAATTTTTTCCTCTTGAATTATTTTGAAATTTAGCAAACATTTTTCACAAAGCAATATTTATATGCAAAGATAAATTGTAAGGTGTGTCCTATTTTTAAAAAGCCACTACCCATCTACACATTAGACAAGAATATTATACCTTGTCCTGCAGCTTTTTCAGAGATTTCTTTAATGAAGACTTGCTCATTCCTGACTATGAAGTTCAGATTTCATGTCCACGGGAAGAACACACTCGGTCTCATTAGCAGAGACATTGATGACAAAGCATGTTCACATAGGAAGCCATGAGTCACAAGGACCTCGGGACTGGCACCCTTCATTCATGTAGCAAATTGGATGTGATACACAACATGTTTCCCATCTGGGCTCAGAGTGAGAGCACTGGTCTTCCGAAATTTTGCTTTGAAAAGAAATAATTCATGGTTTTGACTCTATCAGCTGCCTTTCTAATTTCCAAAAGAGGCATCACAAATTAGAAATTATCTTTTAATACTCGACATAACCGTAGATGGAGGCTTAGAAATTGGGTTACTGAGAAATACCAATACGCTTGTGCGGGTGCCTGCTAAGGGGAAGTGGCAGAGCTGAGAAACCTCCCAAGCCCTACTTCAAAGTATAGAAGAATGACTAGCGACTTGGAACGTATGACAGCGTTTGACAGAGACAGTATTTCTTCTTTCTCCTTCTACTTAAATCTTGAAATACCTAGTTGTGTCCAGGGTATAGAAATGTCCCACACTCTCTTCAACCTCCAGGGACGTCTTCTTATTTTTCACCCAACCAGCTACTCTGAAGGGGACTTCACATGGGAGCGTTGGGTAAATTCCAACCTTCTCCAGTGGGGCCATTTTATTCCGGATAATGTACACATTTTCCTTTAACTTTCTTGGCTTCAGACATGCTGCACAAACAGTGCCATAGCAGTCAGTTTCGGTTAAACATGGACATGCATATGCACAGTCTGGTGCCTTTGGTCTATGGTGCTAACCAGTATATGGTGGGCCCTATGACATATAAAGACTTATTCCAAAATAAATGTCTGGTCAGTACATTTCCTTCAAATTTTATCTATTGGACATTTACATTACAGATATTGTGACAAAAATTACTACTACTCTGACAATTGTAAACGATGTCAACTTTTATCCTATGGTTTTGGAGTAAAAGAAAACATTTATTCTATTATGATATGTTTTCAATTAAGTTTTCAAGGAAACCATGGGGGAAAAGTGGTAAGAAAACAATTACTCGCTAGTTCACGGACTCCAAGAATTACATGCTGAGGTCCTGTAAGGATAAGATTTGAAATGGTTTGTTACTCATTTAAACAAGTTGCTTAACGTTCCCAGGTTAGTTTCCTCAAATATAAAATGAGCATTATTATGCTTCTATCACTTTTTTAAATGAAAGGATATCATTGTGGCCCTGGCCGTTTTGGCTCAGTGGATAGAGCGTTGGCCTGCGACTGAAGGGTCCTGGGTTCTATTCCGGTCAAGGTCACGTGCCCAGGTTGCAGGCTCGGTCCCCACTAGGGGGTGTGCAGGAGGCAGCCGATCAATGATTCTCTCTCATCATTGATGTTTCTATCTCTCTGTCTCCCTCTTCCTTCCTCTCTGAAATCAATAAAAATATACTTAATAAATAAAAATAAAAAGAAATGATATAATTGTGTAGAGTTCCCAGCAAATATCCAGCATATGTAGGTAGGTGCACTATCAAAAATTAATTTTGCCCTACATTCCCTGTTACTTGAAGACAAGTCCTGAACATTTTGGCGTAGCTCAGTGTTTGAATTTTTTAGGGACTAGGGTATTTTCCAAACTGGAATTGTGTTGTCACAACCCTGTTAACACCATGGTGTTCAATAGCACCGTTTATTCTTCTGATAGATTTATTGCTGCTCTGTGACCTTGTGCTCCATATTGGACTGCCAACTTATTTACTCATTTGATCCTGGCTATTAGAAAAGTACTGACTTCTTTTTAAAATATATTTTATAGATTTTTTACACAGAGGAAGGGAGAGGGATAGAGAGTTAGAAACATCAATGAGAGAAACATCGATCAGCTGCCTTTTGCACACTCCCTACTGGGGATGTGCCTGCAACCAAGGTACTTGCCCTTGACCGGAATCAAACCGGGAACCTTTCTGTCCGTAGGCCGACGCTCTATCCGCTGAGCCAAACCAGTTAGGGCAAGTACTGACTTTTTTGGTTGGACTTTTTTGGTTGAACTTTTTGTTTGTTTGTTAAGCCTCACCCAAGGATTTTTATTTTATTTATTTATTTTTTTAGAGAGAGTGGAGTGGTGGGGGGTGGGGCAGGTAGAGAGAGAGAGAGAGACAGAGACATCAGTGTGAGACACATCCACTCACTGGTTGCCTCCGGCATGTACCCTGACAGGTGTGGGGATTGAACCTCAAACCCAGGTAGGTGCCCTTGATAGGCAATCTTACTCAAGACCCTTAGGTGCTTGGGTGTACGCTCCAACCACTTGGGCTACACCAAACACGTCTTGGCTGGACTTTTTACAAGCTGTTTCTAAATCCTTCAACCTTGATTAAACCTAAAATATATTCCCTACCGTTGACTCAACATTCACAGCCCTCAACCGCCTCTGTTCACAGCTCTAGCTAAGCCTTCCTCAGGAAAGGTGCCCAGTGATGCTCCACTGAGTAGGAGCATTTCCATCGGATCCAACTATTTGAGGCATCATGCTTCTCCTCTATCTTGTCCCCAAACACTATTTCATTATTTTGTTGTACAGTCAGTGTAACATTTGTCAAAACCCAATTATTGAGTTTTCAAATGATCATGTCAACATTTATTCTGCTTGTTGTTTTATTCCACTGGTGTATTTCATAATGAGTAATAACTTTCATTTATTCAAAATAACTTTTATTGATCTGTCTTTACATCGGCCAAAATAGTGAAATTTAAACTGAAAAGAAAAAGAATCGTATTCGCTAGTCCACGGCAAAGGGGCCCACATGTTCTTTCCTTAAATCATACTGTTGCCAATATCCCAGTGGCTATGCACAGTCTACATGGTTATAGCCACCCTGACTTAGGGAAACACCCTTTTTCCTCTAATAGGAGACATCTGACTAACTGAACACCTGTACATTTGGATGGATTCTATGTCTTGGTGTGATCAGGGCACCTGGGATGTCAGACGAAGTAATTGGAGGTTCAGTCAACACATGTGTCCTCATATCTTAATTCCAAAAATCTCAGAAAAAGACTAATGTTCAAACCAGAGAGATAGGGATGCTGTGGTGTTCTACCCAGATACCACCCCCTCTCCCTTTGTGAATCAAAGCTGCATGTCTCAGATGCTGGACCCTGGGCAGTTGAGCCACTGTGTCATCTCTTGAGGACTGTCCATTGCTGATGAGATTTGCTTATCTAAGGTGGTGTCCCCTTTTCTGTGGCCCTTAGTGTCCCATCAGTGGATGCTGCAGAGTACAGAGACCCAGCCACCGTGCTTTATCAAGGGACAGTGTTATAACCGAGGCCACCCAGCTTCTCCCGCCTCAATCCTGCTTTCTGTTCGTCCACCAGGTGCCCAGGTGCGGACCCCGAGAGCACTTCCTAATAAACTTCCGGGACACTCGTGTTCATCTCAGCATCTCCTTCCCAGAGATCCTGACCTGCAAAGGTAGGCACATGACATTTTAACTTCCAGCACACAATCATCTCAGCGTCTCTTTCCTGGGGAATCTGACCTGCAAAGGTAAGTACATGACCATTTATACTTTTGAAGAAATTTTCTTCTTTGTTGTGCCATATACAAGTTTTCAGGTGTTCCTTACGATTATATTGGATAAGCACTCATAGCCAGTTTCTTTCTAATGTCAAAATAATTTTGACCAATTAAAGCACCTCGTGGAAATGAAGAGAAAATTTAAAACGAGATAACATTTCATTGTTCTTCTGTTTATTGGACCATAATAGGAGATACATATCAAAATTAGATAAGCAGTTAGTGATCTGACCCCCTAGAACTAAGCAATGATGTTTTATTCTTGGAAATCGCGTGAGGCTCTCTAGTGCATTAAAGGGCAATTGCATTTGAAGAAAAAAAAATGACATGAGCTCAGGTAAATCCTGGACATAATGGGAATGGACTCTGAGGGGGTCTGCAAGGCACCAGCAGGGGGATGTGATGGGCCACAGTGGGAACTAAACAAACATCTGCTAAACCCGCAAAAAGCAGGTGCTGGTCTCCCTGCCGTTCTCGCCTTGTCTAGGAATCTGGTTTTACTGTTTATTTGGGTTTTGGGGAAGCAGCCTTTGATTAAGCAAGGTACTATTTTCCCCTGTACATAAGGACCCTTAGACAAACAAAACACTTTCCCCTGGGACTGGGGACTCCAGCCATGGAAACTCTGGTGAGAGTGAGCAGCTGGAATAGGGACTGCTGGTGCCTCCTGGCGGGGCTGGGGGGCTCGGGAGGAGAGGGTGCCTGACATGTGGAGTTTTGTGCTTATTTGGCATCATCTCTGGCCTCTGAGTTTCATAAAACCGCCCTGAGAGCACCTCCATCCCAATTCCCTCCAATTAAGGTTCCTATGTGATGAGGGACAATTTGTATAATAAATAGACCGTAAATTAGAGCAAAAGAGGTAGTTAATCATTAAAAATCAGAGGTGATAACAAAGTCAAGTGTTTGAGGAAGATTATCTTAGGGGGAAAATGAACTGATATTTCAAGTTTTTCAAAAGCCAATTAGAAGTGACACAAAATGGCTTGATGAATTTAACATGTCTTCCAGATTGGGTATGTCTCTATAAGAAAGAAAATAATCCTGTGAACTTTGAGTCATGATCAGCATCAGTATGCTTTCAGCAGCATCTGAGCAAGGGTAACGCTACTTCAAAGAGGAGACATCCGAGTCTAATTTGCACTTGAGAGGAGGCACATGAAGGCCTTGGTCAACGTAGAGGAGCTCGTTGTCTTTCCCTGTGAAGTATTTGATACACTCTCTTGGCAGTTTAGTCAAATACTTAATTTGCATGGAGAGTTTTTCTTAAATGTCAGAAGTGAGATATGACAATAAGTATTCTCTTTGATTAACGTGTTCAAAATCTTGCTTGACCTTAAATGGAGACGTGCAGTGATAACTCGCTTCAAAAACAGGAACTGGGTCTTTATAAATTGAAACAAAAAAAATCCATACTGACGGCTAAGATCAGTGCCTTACCTTGTACGTGTAAATGCAGCATAAAATATATATTTTGCCACCTTTCAGATGTTTCCTTATGCCACCACTACTGAGATGCATTACTCAAAGTAGTTTACCGCCTTTTAGAAAATGTCTTTGAACCTCATTGTATTCGTGAGCTATCTTTCCTATATAATGCAAGGGGCAATCCTCTGGTAGTAATACAATTTAAGCAATATTATTTATTTCCTAGAAAGCTCTTACCTACTGAAACTTTCTTATAATTGTAATAAAACATCATATGCCATTAACCCATGCATACTCATGTGTGTTTTGTGTGTGAATGTGTATACACCACACATGCATAATTACACCATAATGACTGACGGTCTCCTTGGATTTTAGTGAGTAGGAAGTAATTATATCGAGAGCCTTTGTTCATATTCAGATGTTTGACAAGAATCCCTAAGAGAATTGTTTTATCATGTAAACATAATATATTTAGGTAATACAGAAAATTGGCCTCTCTGCTACAGAATGTTATTCTATAGAGGTATAGTTATACACTGTTATAGAATATATTTTAATACTCTGTACCCAGAACTATAAACTAATCTGGAGATGTGTAAATACAATCAATATGTTTTAAGTTTGCTTAATAATCGGAAACTCCTATTCGTACTTCATAATTCATAGCTTCAGCTCCCTTGAATCCAAGTCCTATCACTTGTTTCCCAACCAGTTTAAGTAAATTGGCACTTGCCTGATTAGTTATTGCCTATTGGTTAAAAAGCATGCTTTATTTTTGGGACATAGTCACCAACTGTTTCTATGAGCAGCTTAAGTTGTGATAAGAAGGAAGGAAAATGCTAACCATCATCTCTCAAATCTCTCCAATGATTGAGCTCTGAAATGTACTCACTTCAAATACGCATAGGAGGCCTGTAGCCCTGAGAAGGGCTGTGTAACTGTTCTGTTTGTTTCCAGTTGTTACACTGGACTGGCCCCCACAGTTGGGTAGTAAAATCTATAGCCCTTGTCTCTCTCTTTGCCCGACTTAAAAATATTTTATACATTCTTGAGTCTCTCTAGTTTTCTCAATGATAGGTTAATTAGGTTCAATGATACTTTATCTCATTAAAATATGACTTTAAATTCCACTGGGAATGCTCTCATTCTGTAGTTTAAAGACAGTAAAGAAAGTTAAAGTGCTCACTCATTAACAAGAAAGACATATGTTCTTTACTGTAGATGTGTGTTTCTCCCTCGTCTTTTCACTCCAGCTGCATAACTGGGATTCATTCCTACTGAACATCCTCTTTCTCCCAGCTGTAATAAAACTGTAATCATAAAGTGCTTTCCCCAGTTCTCTAAGTCCTTCTGACAAATTATTGAACTTGAGAGAGACTGTAGAAGCACCAAATTTGTAGCCTGCTAGTCAGAAGTGAAAGCGGCCCTGGTGCCCTGGATTCATAGCTGGCGTCAGAACTGAGGGCAGTTTTATGAAGGACTCTTGCCCTTAACCTGTGAAATGTGTCAAACTCATCTGTGGACACCTCCCAGTGACATCATTTCTGGCAAAGGTGATGTACGCTCCGGGACCCTTGTAGTCACCTTCCCTGGGTGTCAGATTGCCCGGGTCATGCGCCTGGCTTTTAACGATATTCATTCTGGGCAAAGTAACCTTCCAGCCTCCAAACCTCAGCTGTGTCAGAGCTCCACGGGAGCCGTACCTCCTTCCCGCCTTCAGGGTAAGCCCCCCAGTGTCTCAGCTTTAAGCCTTTCCATGGGAAGCAGGCATAACTTCCATGTGCTCTGGACTGCAGGGGGCATATGTCAAGTTCCACCAGCTTTGTGAAACTCGAGTCTAACAAAGAGCATCTCCATCTGGCGTGGAGGGACATGTGCAGAATTCTTACAACTGTTTGAAAGAAATAATTGTTCACCTATATTCTTCCCATTTTCCTGCCTTTTCTACATGTTGTCTAAGAAGGAGGGGGAGGGTGGTTTTTGGTCCCCAGACTGACAAGCACAGCAATCTATCAAATTTCTTTAGAAAGTGAGAAAACATAATACCTGGAATTCTCAAACTACTAGTATGAATCCAAAGAAGAAAACCTCATTTTACCTCCTGATGCACATTTGGCCAGGTCCGCCTGCAGGAAGCAACACACGCCCTGCAATTGGTGTAATCACCCTAAGTGTCCACTACGTGCTTCAGGAGACACTCCATCCCAAGGGTGCTCATAGTTGCCGCCTGGGTGTAAACCCTCCCCTGGCTCCGCAGGCTTATATGCTAGACAGTATTCAACAGCTTTCATTCGGTCAGGCTCTCCATTCGTTACTGGTGCCCAATACTTACGTCTTGACCACTAATTTGGCAACTGGTTTTGAAGACTTTAAAATGCAGAGTCAAACTCAGAGGTGAAAAAAAAAATAAATGATGCAATTTGAGTTGTCTGAGGCCATGTACCATATCCTCCCTGATCCAGTGATGTGGGATTGCATCAGTGTATGACTTTCCATCTTAATTACGTGTTATGTTCCTTGAAATCTAGGAACCACATTTTTCAACTCATGACTTTAAATCTTATAATAAGTGCCAAGCTCACATTCTCCCTACAAATGAAAAACTTCTTTAACAAAATTTGACCAATTATTAAACACAAATAATAAATGTTTTTTTCCAAAACAGAATGATAAGTTGTAGATGTGGAAAACTGCTAACTTTATAGTCTAAACAACTAAATAGAGTAAGCATATAACGCTAAGATTTCAAAGGCTGTTTTATATATTATTTTTATGTTTAACATATAAGCAGATTAATCGCACTGCTTTAAGGCCTTGGGCCTCAAACCATCTACTGCTTTAATCAGTATTTGAGTCTACTTCCCAGTATTTGAACATACCATGGTTATACAAGTTCAATTATCTGTAGCAGGTGAGACATTGAATATGCGTAGTAACATCGGATTAATAATAGATAGGTGTTTTTTTTTCTCATCTGTTTGGAAGATATTCTCGCTTGTTGTAATAATGTCTTAGCTACATCCTGCACCTTTTTTGTTTGAATTAAGAGCAAATGAAGGGTGAGAACATATATTTAATTTTTGTGTACATTTAGAATCAAAAGAAGGGCAATGTTCATCCTTGTTACCAAGTCTCAGAATTGTAATGAGGTGTTAGCAAGTAAAATAAGTAATGTGGAACCATATTTATGGTTTTGTTTAACATTTTCTAAGTATTATATACATTTTCATCAGTATGAAATTTTTTTCATGATTGTTATTAAATAGGAATATATGTATACACACATATAATTGTCTTTTGACATCTATAGTAAATTAATTTTCAAAATATAAAGTATTGGTTAAAGCTAAAACTTTCACCACGATATACACAGAAATGCTTTCCTCTGGAATGAATTTGCATTTGCGTTTATTTGTTTTATTAAGTTCCTTAGTGTTTCAGTCATTTCCCGTTAGGTGTGACTGTTTTATTTTGTAAAAAATATCTTCAAAGGAACAAATAAAAAATCAGAACCACCTGAATCATCAGAAATTAAAATCTCTCTATTGGGATTTTTTTGCTTTCAATGTGGCCATATTTCCTACTGATAAAACAAAAACTGTATAAATTGTAAAACAGAAAACAAACAAACAATTATCTCAGGAGACTGATAAATAAATAAGAGCAGATAGACTGTGGCAAAGTGTTACAATCAGGAGAAGTGAACCACAAAGGAATGAGCGTTGTTTTGTTTTTACATGTATGTTCTCTTTGGCCTAACAGTAGGGTCCTGTAGCGTAAGTGCATAAAGTAGCAACAAAATGAGAGGCAGATTATATTCAGACCTCAAAAAGTCAAAGGAAAAGGAAAAATGTTGAAAAAACAGAGGGCATAAAACACTTTTGTAAAAGAGCAAAGATAAAAATGACATCCATCTTCTTAGAAACCATGAAAACAAGAAGGGAGTGGGATGAGATTCGTATTTAAAGTGTTCAGAGAAAGACAACAATACCAACCTAGAATTCTGTAACCTGTGAAAGTATCCTTCAATATTGAAGGAGAAATGAAGACTTTCTTAGACAAACAAAAATTGAGAGAATTTGTTGGTACTAGACCTACCTTGCAAGAAATGTTAAAAGATAATCTACCAAGTATTTCTTCTTTCTTCTCCACTACCAAACTTCTTTAAAAGGGAGCTTACATTTTCTGCTTCCACTTCATCCCCAATGCACCTCTTAGTCCCCCAAGTAAGTCCCCCCCTTTGCACTCATGCAGTATCCTCTCTCTGAGCAATATAGTCACAGACATACAGGTTCAACTATAAACAGAGCTGACTCTTTATCTTTTATCTAGTCCTGACTTTGCTCTGAGGTCTAACTGCTATGCATTTTCAACTGCCAACTGAACTCCTCTTTCTGTGTATCCTGTTGGCATTTAAAACCCTGTAGTATTATTAAATTCAATATGTTTATCTAAAATCAGCTAAATACCTCTCGCCTTTTTCCTTGGTTAATGGTATCTAGGCAGCCATTGGAATTAGATACCTAAGATTATTTTAACTCACCTTTCCCTCACCATTTTTTACCTCCAAAATGTCTATAAATGGTTTCTGAATTTAAAAAGGTATACAATACATGACATGAAAATAATTAGCTTGAAAGATGAAAAGATAATGGGAATGAAGCACTGAATTTCCAAAACTGTTATATTCTCTGGCACTAGTAAAGTAACATGAGGAAACTAATCTTTCCTCACCAAATCCCTAGTCTTTCTTTCACCAAAAACGTCCCAGGATAGATGTATATATCAAATTAATTCTGTAAGATAACCTTAAAATATTTTTATATTTATGAAATATCTCCATATTATAATATTAGCCCAAATAATATATTGTGAACTAGTACAGTGTATAAAATGCTTTGGGAATTGCCAAATTTTCATTTACTCCTCTTCATGTTTGGTGTTTGGCATTGGGTTCAGAACAGAAGGCAAACTGAATTTGTATGTTTGTCTTAAAAACATTTCTCCCTTTTTCTCCACAATGAAATGAAAATGACTATACTATCTCCTTAACCTTTAATATAAGACAACATTGGCTGCCAGTCTTTGTTGATGGATCGGTGCAGTTTTGAAAGGGAAAAACACTGAAATTAAGCTTTGCTAGGACAGGAGTCCATATTTGCTTCAACTGGGCCTACAGCCTTATCCTGAGCCAAGGCATCATCATGGCATCGGAGCCCTGGATAACCTGGGGACCCTGGGGGTGTGCTCAGAGATCCAGCAGCCCAGCCTCTAGGGCAGTAACCAGGCTGTCACTGCCCGTTCCTGGGTGGCTTGCTGACAATGTGCTATGTCTGTACCACTGTCCTTTTCATACAAAGTACATAAGTAGCTGAATAGTTGCTGCTCCATAAAGCTTAATATCCAAGCGAGGCAATCCCAGGTCTATTTCAGACTTTACATCCAAGGTGATCTCTGGGAATTGTTGATTGAATAACTATGGTCTGTTGTATATCATTTTTATTAATAAGGGACTAGTCATCTATGTGGCATCAGTAGTTTTAGCTTGTAATTTGCTTTAACACTGGGTTTTAAACAATCATAAAAATTCAGTTACATACTTATCCAGTCATTTATTAGGATATGACTTTTCCTCTCCTTATCTACCAACCCTGATATCAAAACCTTTGCATAATTCTTTTAAAATAGTGACCTCAAATCTGCAGAAGATCACAATGCTTCCATTCACTCTGTCACAGCACTTTTGGGGGATAACTGAATTTCCTCTTTAGTTCCTATTTGAGCCAATATTACAACATGGAGATAGTTCAGAAGAACATAAGATTTGTTGTTTTTCTACCAAAGGTGAAATGTTATTATTATAGAGTCTTAAATGTACAAGTCCATCTTTTTCTTTCTTTTTTCTTTTTAATATCTGGAGACTCCTTTGATTTATGCATTGAGGGCATGTGTCATGCAGTGTTAGCCCCCAGGTATACAAAATCCCTGCACAGTTTTATTTCCTAGAACAGAGAAAATGAAGGAAATAAAAAAGAACAATCTGTATCAGGAAGGAATAATTGTTACAGAGACATAACATGATAAGGGAAAAAGAAAATGATTATGAAACCTTCTCTGCGGCGGTGATCTATGAATGAAGGGCAGAAAGTGCGAGAGAAACCTATAGAAACATCTCACATAAAAGTATTACAGTTGGAGGGAACAGCAGGGACAAATCCCAGAGAGGCGTGAGGCATGAATTCAAGAAAGCCCACTGACAGGAAATGAGCTCAGGAAAGGACACAGATGTACCCAGGAGGCCTTGCTGCAGAATGAGTGACTTTATGATATTAGTAGCCTAAAGCAACCATCATTTGCTATTTCACATAAGACTGTAGACCTGGGTCAACCAGTCTCCACTGGGCTAGATCACACATCTGCTGTCGCCTGGTTAGTCACCTATAGGATGATGGTCTCGTTGGGAGGGCTCATCTCCATCCCCTACGTGTAGTCTGTCATTCTGACCTGGGCTAGATCAGACCCATGCTTCTGACAGAGGTAGGGGTCCGAGAGGGAACAGAACCAGCAAGGCCTGCTGTGTTCCAGGTGTGATTCTGTCACAAACCCATGTCTTCCGCCTTCGGTTGGGTGAAGTCAGTCACAGGCCAATCCAGGTCTGTGTGAGGAGGAAATAAACCATCACCGCCTGGGAGGATTTGCAAAACATTTTCCAAAAGGAGAGACAAAGCACCATGGGTATTTTCTAATTAGCCGGACACAGCAGGAGCCAATTCATTAGGATCTCACAGGCCACGAGATTAAGATTTTTTTATTCTCTTTATATAATGATAAATTATTATGGTTTTGGAAAAACAAGGGCCTGATTCTATTTGTTTTAATAATACCACCTGGAGGCTTGTTTCCAGGTGGAGAAGATAGTAGCATAGACTCTGGGGAGAATAGTGAGGGTAGAGAAACTTCTAGTTTGGGTGTGTATTGATTAGCACTGACTTGATCTCCAAATAATTGGGAGGGAATTCAAAGTAAAAATTGTATCTTAGGTCTTTGGATTGAATATTTTAATAAGAGTGTATTTTTTTCAGTTTGGATACTTTTATCTTCTTTATTAAGTATAACAAGTTTGCTCCACATTCCAATCAGTGAGCTGATCCTACTAGTAATTATGTTTTGTGAAAGATAAACACCTCCATTTTAGAAAACTATCTTTAAAGAATCAGCTTTATAATTTAGGAGTAATAACTAGGTTCAGAAAAATATACTTTTTGAAGAAGATATTGAATATTTTCTACATTGATGTTAAGGTGAGAAAATAGAATATAAAAGGAAAAACTTATCCTGGAAGAGTTCTAATATTTTGTTTTTTTAATCTCAGGGCCCATCACATTCTTAAAAATTTTGAGAAAACCTAAAGACCTTTGTTTATGTGGAGTACATATATCAACATTTACCATAAAACATATTATTAATACTGTGGATATTTAAAATATTTAATTAGTTCAAAATAATCATTAATGGTAACATAAATAACATGTGTTTTTGGAAATGATCACAATTCTACATTTCTGAAAATGTAAGAAATGTAGAAGTGTTGTGTGTACATCTTTGAAAATGTGATATGTTACATCTTTGCAAATCTAATGTCTACCTTAATCGGAGGTAGCTGGATCCTCATGTCTGGTTCTGCCTTTAATCTGTTGCAAAAGGTTCTTTTGGTTTAAGTGTGTAAATTTGGAGAAGGAAGACATCAAAGACCCCTGGGAGGGCCTCATGGATCCCAGAGGTCTTCCAACCCCAGTTTGAGAAGTGGTCTCCTCAAACTACTGTTCTAGAGGGTTTGGCCAGTCAGTCAGCTTCTGAGAAGACACATTCCTTCTACTAAGACCTAAAAAACCCAGAACCACCTCTATGCTAGTCTGCAGGACACACGTTGTAGTTGTTGGCATGACAAAGGCATGTCTGAAAGCTGGCCTTGTGCAGGATTAGCTTCTGTTGATGCACATCTCATATCCTGGATGCATTTGTCCTTATTTTATCAGAAACCCTTATATTATCCTGAACTTTTGAGGCCTGCATTAGTTTCCTGGAGCATAAAAACAAAATACCACAGGATGGGTGGCAATCAAGTATTTTCCCACCATCCTGGAGGCTGGAGTCCAAGACCAAGCTGTCAGTGGGTGGTTTCCCTTGAACCTTTCCCCTTGGCATTTGGAAGGCCCCTTCCTGCTTTTTCCTGCTTTTTGCTCTATGTACTCACATCCCCTATATCTCTTTGTGTGCCCAGATTTCTCCTTACAAAGACATGAGTCACACTTCATTAGGGTCAACCCAAATGCCCAATTTAAGTATTACCTCTTTAAAATGCCTAGCTTCAAATAGCAGTCATGTTCTGGTGACTGGAAGTTGGGACTTCCACATGCGAATTCAGGCCGGAGGGAGACACAATTGAGCCCAGAGCAGCACCTCATCTTCAGGGTCCAGGTGGCTCTTACCCAATTGCCTCACCTCAATACCTAGTGCTTCACTTGGTTGAGAAATACGAAGGATAAGAAGGAAAAGAGAAAATGGCCTATATTTTATACTAGGAGAAAAGTTATAGTCTTCAATACATAAAAGACATCTACAGCATTACTCGGAACTAACTGAAGCTTAGCTTTTGAGTAAAGATGAAATTATTACAAAGCACCAAATGTTTAGTAAGGAAATAAGTCTACTTGCATAAAGTTTAGTAATTTAAGCATATTGAATTCCCAATGAATTGCATTGGTAAAAAGTACAATTCATTTCTTATTTCATAAAACATTTATGGAAACCCAGCTGTAAATCTGTCTGAATTCTAAGTGGTGGGTGTATGTTCATGAGTAAAATCAACGCAGTTCCTCTCAAATAGCACTAACAGTCTAATGCAGAAAACACGCCATAAAAATTAGAAACATTCAAATACAAGTTGTCATAATTGCTCCACAGATAGGAATTGCCAATTCTAATAAGCCCTTTTTAGAAAATTTCAATTAACAAAATGTTTGAAATATTTATGTTTAATGGAGTTTTACATATTTATGTTTGCTAGCAAGTTCAAAACACAGCCTCATTTTAAAATAAAGGTGTGAGAGTTCACACTTTTGGGTGATTGTTGAAGGTAGTAGCATAAGATATTTTCGTTTGAAAGAACATTCAGAGTTCACACTTTTGGGTGATTGTTGAAGGTAGCATAAGATATTTTCTTTTGAAAGAACATTAAGGAGGCCAAAAAAATAGCAAACCAACAACTGAAAAAAAAATCTGTATTTTAATTATAACTTCCCTTTTTGCAGAAATTCTTGTGTTTCTCCTGATACAATATATAGCAGATATATGGCAAAATCAAGATAAACAACTAGATTTATTTTTTTAATTAAATAAATGTATTCATGGTAACAGTATAAGCAATATATGCCTTGAATAAAAAAAGATTACTTGGCCCTAGCCAGTTTGGCTCAGTGAATAGAGTGTTGGCCTGTGGACTGAAGGGTCTCAGGTTCGATTCCGGTCAAGGGCATGTACCTTGGTTGCGGAAACATCCCCAGTAGGGGGTGTGCAGGAGGCAGCTGATCTATGTTTCTCTCTCATCGATGTTTCTAACTCCCTATCCCTCTCCCTTCCTCTCTGCAAAAAATCAAATATATATATTATATATATGATTATTTGTTCATTTAAATGGGGGAATGTCAAGGGGAAAAAAAGAGACATATGTAATACTCTTTGTAATACTTTAAGCGATAATAAAAAAATAAAAAAAATAAAATAAATGTGGTCAGTATAATAATGGAATGAAAATATCATATCATGTATTGCTTAAGACTTTTATTATGCTATACATCTATAATTAATTTTTTTACATACCAGAAAAAAATACTAACTCCTGAGAGGAAAAGTAGAGAATTCTAAGATATTTACTCACAGTTAGATTAATTAGCAATACACACCTGCCTATACATTTTATTGGCTTTAAAAAGGAAAGTTTCACATTATTACTGAATTTCCATTTCATATACTTAAAAATTAATATCTGCGATCTATTTGCATATTTAAATGCTTCAATGACTGTTTCAAAGATTTCTGCTTAAACATTTTTGTTTCCATGAAAATCACTTTAATTGTGATTTCCATTAATCACATAATTAAGTCATGCCATGAAATCACATCATTGTGATTACTTAATCACATCAGTTACACATAAATAAGAGTAGAAAAATTTGTTAAAATTATTGGGCATCTTTTTTATGCAACAATGTTTGAATACCGAAGAAAAAATGGTTATGAGTTATATTTAATTTGGGATCAGGTGAGAAGTCTTGAGCAAAACTGACTGTCCATCACTTAACCTGAAGGGAAGTAAATTAGTTTGCCTTCCTTTGCCCTCCTGTCTAAAGAAACACTAGCATTTGACAAAATTGCCTCTCAGAAATATTTAAATATAAACCCAGACTGAAATAGACTGTGCCATCTTGTATAACTTGTATTTACTGGTTTTTCTGACAGTAATCTGTTTTACATGTAGAAATTTTTATTGAGAAGTATTAAGAAATTGCAATCTTATTATATGTTACATACTTTTAAATGTCAGTTACAGAAGACAATGTTTCATTCCCATCTCCACTGCTTATAATTCCGTTTGTTTTGCATTTTTAAACTGGAATGCTGTGGGCAATCTTTTCTTCCTTACCTAAAACATAGGACTGTTTTGCAGATTATTTTGATTTTATAAAATAAGAGGTGGCTATTAAAAAAAACAAAACTCTTGTTGAAAGCTGTCTCCAAATGCACAACAATATATGAAAAACCATTCCAGTGATGCAGTAATGATAAGTTTACCTGGGTGCATCTATTGAGATATTAGTAGATAAGCATGAATGGAGGTTGATTGTCATAAAAGCGAATCAGCTATCTTTCTTTGGCATTCCACCACAGTAATCATAAAGTCGTTTTCATGTGGGAGCCTGCCGGAATTACACCTCAGTGACTGACCGACCCAAAGCACAGAGCTCCTGTTGAGGAGCCTGCCGGAATTACACCTCAGTGACTGACCCAAAGCACAGAGCTCCTGTTGGTTATAGGGGAGACATTCATGCAGAAAGGGGCGCTTCCTAAGATCGAGACATCATGGAAAGGGGATATCTAAGTCACAGTGACTTTCCCCTCTAGGTTTTGGAGGGTTTCATGATCCAAAGGAATCTATTGGGCTTGGTTTGAATTTGAACTGACAAATGGTCTGATTTATCAGAGCCCTTTCCTTAGGCCCACAGACTGAGTCATGTTTTATTGTTACAAGAGCTTGGGGGAAGGAAGTGGCCACTTCATCACACCCTGGACGGTTGTGGGAGCAGGTGTCGCGCTGGCTCAGGAGCTCATCTATATTTCATACACTTCCCAAGGAGCCCATCTCAGCAAACCTTAAAACTAAGACAGCGATGATGTAGTCAACTACGTGGGTATGAGAGAGAAAATGAACTAAATGGCACAGCTTCCTGAGGGAGTAATTTAATTAATTGCCATTGTTACTAGCCATAGCCTATCATTTATTTAGACCAAGTGCATGTGCATTTAAGACCTACTCTTAGAAACTATAAAGACTACTACAGAGCTCATCTCAACCTATGAGAAGGAACAATATGGGTAAAGAAAATGCTCCATTAAATGTCAGGTCCAGATTATTGTAAATAGTAATATTGCCAATGCCTGAAATTCTTCTTATTCATATCTTGCTAACATTTTTAATGTATCTCTTTTCTTTTCCTGGACACAGATTCATTAATGCCTAAATAATCTCATGTCATAGGCAGAAATATTTAATATTTAAGGGGCAAAATTTTTAGATAATGTCCAAAACACTTGAGGTCAACAGATGAAAATTCTTTTTTTAAAATATATTTTATTGATTTTTTTCAGAGAGGAAGGGAGAGGGATAGAGAGTTAGAAACATTGATGAGAGAGAAACATTGATCAGCTGCCTCCTGCACACCTCCTACTGGGGATGTGCCCACAACCAAGTTACATGCCCTTGACCAGAATTGAACCTGGGACCTTCCAGTCCACAGGCCAACGCTCTATCTACTGTGCCAAAAACGGTTAGGGCAACAGATGAGGATTCTTGAAGTCATAGTGTACCTATCAGAATTAAAATCTCTGCTTTATTTTTCTTTAAAAGCAGACGTGTGAGATCCATAGTAACATTTCCCAAGAATCCATTTCCTGGGGTAGCATAAGAATCTTTGATACAAGAAAACCACAGGATACGTGCTGATGATTGTGTATTTATTCTTAGTTGGGGCTGACACAGAGGGAAAATAAAAATCACATGATATAGGTTCAGGGATATGCATAGGAATAAGACTTAAATGCAAATGGAAAACATTATCATTATTAAAGCAAGCCCAAGAGGGGAAAAAAACTGGGTAAAACTAGAACTCAATCTGCAGACTGATGGTTAGAGGAATCTGATCCCAGAAAAAATGGGAAAGATGTCAATGAGACTTTACCCCCTTTTTCAATGAAAATGGAATGTCTAAACCCAAATAAAAGAAAGAACAAGGGAGAGAGAGAATAGATGCAAAATACAGTTGAGATATCCAATTTAGGATGATAAAGCATAATTCAAGGAACAAAATCAGATTTCTTTTTTGGAATTTTTTCATAGGCAAATTGAATTTAATGTCTTTAGTAAAACATTTTATTCAAGCAAAAACTGATAAAAAAAAAGGAAGTCTTAAAATAAGATTGCAGAGCTGTGAAAGCAAAATGAGCGGCATCCCATACATACCATTATGGTACTAATGAACAACTCAGAAAAGAGGGGCAGTGTATATTGTGTTCGAAATGCAACTAGCAGGCTAGAAGAACTGACTGGTATGGTCATATTAAAGTCAAGGAATAAAAGACAAGTTGACTATGGGCATTAGAGGTGACATAGTATGCATGGGGTACAGAACAGACACTCCAGGTTTTCCTGAAGGAGAGAATCTATTTAGAGCAAGGAAGAAGTCTATCCATGAAAAAAATGGCAACTGGGAATCATTGCTTTAGACCATGGACCATTGACCTTGAGGCACATTACTTTTAAGATACTGACACACAGTGAGAAAATGAACACATGTAAACATCTCATATAAAAAGCAGCTCATTGTAGCTAGCCCACATTTCTAATTTAGGGTTAGAAATAGATAATTAATTATATAAAAGGGAAAGCATGGGAATAATGAACTTGGAATTCAGACAGGAGTGGTTAAAGCAGCGGGCTGGAATGATGGGGGTGGGGGGAGGTGATTAAACATATTTTTTCAAGGACCTAGATTTGTTCTGGATGATGTACTTCTGGGCACTCCATACATTACCAGAGTTATTACTACTATCACTATACTTTTCAATGAAGGTATACTGTAATGTAGGAAAGTACACCAACATCTTAAACTTGAAACCATTTCAGGCAAATACTTCCACCTGGATCCACCCCTCAGATCAAAATAAAGAACATTTCCAGGGTCAGAGAAGGTTCCTTTGTGTCTGAAAATGTGATTTGCTTCTGTTGTGTCAGCAGAAAGGAGGACTGGAGCTCAATCTAAGCCAGCAGGCAGCCAGGGCAACAGCTGTGGCTGTGGTTTAAAGGAGGTCCCTGCATGACCTGGTCCTATGTATTGGATGTTGAATTTCTAGGGTTTAATTGGCAGGTCATCCGCCTCTGGGTGAGATTCAGTTTGGTCCTTTGGAGCGCAGCGTGTAGCTGTTCATCCTGCACCTCTTGAGGCGAGTGTCCTGAGTGGGAGACCCGTGGTTCCTTGGTTGCCGGCCCTTCCCTCCAGGAGGACTTCCCCCCTAAGCATCATAAGGCTGAGGCGTCCATCCACCTTTTGGACCTAGATGAAGCTCTTCCTGGCAGGCCTCTGTCTCCTGGGTTTTGAAAACTCTAATCCAAGATTCCAAGTTTAAAAATTCTATGTCCCCTTATGTCCCTGCAGGTGCAAAACATGGCTGCATTTGTCCGCTAGAACACCCACCCGCTAAAGGAACTTTGCTTCCTAAATGTCCCATCTGTCCCAGCGCTCTTCAGATGCTTCTGGGGTTTCTCTTTCTTCTGTAGATTCCATCTGCCCAAGTCAGTGGTCTCAACGGGGCAGGAGTTTGTACCCCACCTTCTTCCCATCCCCACAGTTGACACTGCCTGGTGTGTCTGTGGGCTCCTAATCATACACTTGGATAAATATGGTTATCGTCATTCTATCTGTGCGCCATTAGCTTCCAACAATTAATTGGGAAAATTATAATTAGAAAATGGAAATTACTTATTCAGTGTCAAGGTAGGGAAGGTGTTTTACTGCTAAGCGGCGAGCTCATGTTCACAAAGTTCTTTAATGATGTGAGTGGAGCAGATGACAGACAGCTCAGGTCCTAAAGCACCGTGTCTATGTATATATCGTGCAGTGACAGGGCATTCTGTGGCGTAGGTTTTAATTTACTTCCTGTGAATTGCATAAGAGTTCATAAGAAAAGGTTACAGTGTGCTGGGAATAAATTTCTGGATAAATGAAAATTTTTGGTGTATCTATGTTTGTTACATGATTTATGCTTTGCTGAATGTGTTCGGGCAACTTTATTTTTGCTACGACCACAATCTGGATACCTGACACTTCAGTGAACAAGCTCATACATTACTTTTATTACATAATAAGAAACCTCAAAGTAATATGTATTCACAGCAATCAGAATATTAGACACATTATTTCCATAGAGAAAAAATTCCTTTCAGACAAGCTGAATTTCCAAATTTAAGTTAGTGTTTAATTGAGGCTTTGTTATCCTGTGATATAATTAAATATTATTTGAAGATTTTCATGGATTAAAACAGGACAATAGAGTATGTTACAGGTTTACATGGTGTCTAATAGCCAAGTGCTCTCCATAAGATGTTGGTAGGTCATTGGGTATGTGGAGAGCAGGATATTCAGTCTGTACTTTGCAATAATCTACACTCCAATAGTGATACGAATAGTGATGAAATATATATTTCTTATAAAAAGTTATATTAGCTCAAACACTTTACTATCAGTTATTCTTACATTACGGGGAATGAAGTTGAGTGACGAGTCTTTTGTTTCTTTTTCTTTTTTGGAAGAAGTGGTGAATGAAACAGTCTTACTTCAAGATCTTCCTAACATGGGCCCACTTTTAGGCCCACCATATAGATATTATCTCTGTCCTCACTTTAAGTATGGACAGGCATTAGGAAATAATAGCACAAATATACATGAAGAATATCAAAACACCTGTGAATATACTTATACTCTGAGATACTGAGATGAGTAGAATCCATCAATAGAAATGTCAGTGCCTAAAACACACAATCTTCTAGGTCTTACTGTTCTCACTGATTATGTATAAACTCAAAGCTCAGTTATGCCACAGACTTGGTTATCTCCATAATCAATATGGTTTTTCGTTATGTTATCCTTCAGCCGCTTCCATAGCTCTAAGGTGATGCTGAACTGGAAGTGTTTCTTATCCTTGAAGAACCAGCACCCCCTGCCTTCAGGGCACTTCCTAAAGCTTCCATATGCCACTGTCCAGCTGTGGAGTCCTTTATGAGAGCAGGGGGATGGAATCCTTCCTGACCCAGCTCATCTCGGGAAGAGTGAGACCAGGTGCTTATTAAAATTCTCTACTCCTGCCACGAGGTGGGGCGAGGTTTGGAATGATCGGTGCCACGCCAGCCATGTGCCATGTGAGAGTGCTTGAGACAGGCAAGTGAATGTGCCTGCAACTGATCCGAAATGGATGGCGCCTGTAGAATGACATGGGAGCACAGGTGTTAGACTGGCAGGCCGAGCGGCTGTATTTATTTTCTGACACAACTGCCACGGAGATGAAGATGTCACTGAAGTTGGGCTTTGTGCCCTGACATTAGCAGGGTTCCTCCTTGGCATTTTCATCCCGAAAGATGCTAATTGTTCTTCCGGCGCCTCCTTTCATTTCCGTGGGGTTTGCTGTGCTGCATGTCATCCGTCTTCCCGAGGCCCTGGCAGTGATCTATGAGGCGGCAGATTGCTCCTGTCAGCTCCCTTAAAGGCCCAATGAAGGCGAACACCTCCGCAACCGCGCCCCGGCCACGCAGCTCTGCGGTGTTCATCGTCACGCCCCTCCTGGCTACACTCTATTACTCCCGTCTTATGTGCTAGTTTGTAATGTGACCTTAGCCGTAAAATAAATAAATAAATAAATAAAATCTTACTTGAATTTTAAGTGCTGGTTGAGAGAAAGCAATGTTGTGAAAAAGGGGGAGAGAAAACAGGAAAATAGGTTTTCAGTTGAAGGCATTGCTTGCTCTATGCAAGAGTGTTAATCACACTGGAATGAGATTTTCAAGCCACAACAACATAATACATCAGCGCCCCGTGTCTCTGGTGAGGGAAATGCGCTTTTTATTTTATGGAAACATAACTTCTTTGATAATCTTGTTTTTCTTTGTGGTATAAAATATGATTTTTATGTATTTTATTAGTTACTGGTTGACTTAGTTTACTGTAGAGTGTTGTGGCATTTTACATGCAATGAACACACAAGATGAAGAATTGTGTCGCCTCTAAATAAGGAAGTGGGTGAGAACATATGTTCAAAATGCTCCAGTTGATTTCCTGAGGTGTTTTTCTGAAGGGCTAACTACTGACTGGCGTGAGCTTTTCACTTCATGATGCCCATTCTTTGTATGAAATGTGTACCCCGCTAACTGCTTCCTGAAGCTGGCATGCTTGAGTAATTCACTAAAAGTATTTATGTCTCCGTAGTTTCCTCTCCAGAATTCTGCTATTATAGTTATTTTTAGGCTTCGTCGCTTCAGGGATGTTTTTGGCAGGACAGAACGCAGGTGTCGTGCAAAGTCAAAGTTTGACCTCTATTTTGTAAACGCCAAATCCCGTTGAGAAGATGAAGCTAGCTGGGTCTCAAAGGCAGTCAGGGGGAGTAAGTCTTTGAGGTCAAAGGCATGAAGGGAAAGGGACTCGATGTTAAGAAACATCTCCTGGGCTCTGGCCTGCTTCCTCATAGAGGTGGGAGGAAGCAAGACTTTAGGTCCAAATGGAGTAAGGAGCACTCAGCATCAATTAGGCAAAGGGATACCCATTCTCACCTAAGAATCCCATGTCCCCAGGTGGCAGGGGAGACCACTTGAAGTGGCCACGATGGCAAGCAAAGGCCTGAGGACTGCACTGGAACTACAGTCTGGTGGAATGTGAAAGCAGATGTCTGTTTTGGTTCATTCAAGCTGCTGTAACAAAATACTATAGGCAGGGTAGCTTAGAACAAGAACAAGCACCTGCAGGTTTGGTCTGGGGACCAGCCTGCTGGCCAGCATCCTCACTGTAACCTCACATGGTGGAAGGACCGAGGGGACTTGGAGCCTCTGGTATATGTAGGTGCTAACTCCATTCATGAGGCTCACCTCCCAAAGGTCCCTTACCTAAGAGCCTCACCTTGGGCTAGTGTTTTATTCATATTTTATCAACATACACATTGGATGCTGGGGGGAAAAAACACATTCAGACCATAGCAATGCCTTTAACTGTGAATCAAATAGATTTGAAGACATGAATGAAACGCAATATTTTTCACACCTAACTATAGCTAGACATACTGATGGCGGGAGGAAAATGGTTTGTGTTCAATATTTTTCTGTACCATTTTTCATTTCAATTGCATGGGACATCTCACTTTAATGTAAATAAATGATCCTAAAGTGCCCTAGATGTTCTGAAGATACTCTATAATAAAATTCCACTATTATAGTTACTGTTTAAATTGTTAACTAATGTTTAGATGTTTTCTTTAGGCATATTTATATGGAAATGTATGAGGCTGGTAATCCATTTCCCAGAGAGAAATGATTGCTAATGTCATAAAAAGTCCTTGAGGGAAGACACGAAGGAAAGGGGAGCTTGATACTTATTCTCCTGCAGCCACCACCTCTCCCCCAGTACCCACAGCATTGGCGGCAGCTGCTACCATTCGCAATCACCTTCCTCCAGAGAGCATTTCCTTCCCAGACTTTAGACTTAACACAATAGTATGAAAGTTATATAGTATAGATTATCAATGCATGATGTATTTTTCACTTTGTGTCTATTTATGTTTGCCGTTCTACAGAGCAGTGCGCATGGGGGCACGTGTGCGCACACATACGCACACACCAATTATAATGATATTAGTGACCCGGTGCACGGACTCGTGCACATTGAAAAGAAATTATTAAGAAGGTGGCCAGGGGGTTAGGACTGGGCAAAACGGCCAGACACGCCCTGGAGCCAACTCCTGCGGTCCTTCCCTGGTGTCTGCAGAGTGAGCAGGGTCCCTCTGGCAGGTGGGGTCCCTTGGCCTGGCCTGCAGGGGTTGGGCCCAAACCAGCTCTCTGACATCCCTCAAGGGGTCCTGGAGTACAAGAGGGCACTCTGCAAAGTTGCTGTCGTACAGGGTGTGGAATGCAAATGCAAGTGTGCAGTAAACCAGATTTGGAGCTGAAAGTGCCCCAGCAACAACATAACCCACTGCCGAAGGTGGAACTGCACAGCCCAGCAAGGAATTAGACTTCCCTCTCTCTTGTTTGGGGGGGTGGGGTGGAGTGTCACCTGAGGACCACCACTGCCAAGTCACCAAAGCTTGGCAGCTCCTGCATTGAGCATCTGCCCCCTGGTGGTCAGTGCACATCATAGGACTGGTTGGATGACCGTTAGACACTTAGCATAGTAGCCTTTTATATATATTGATGATTTACTGTCAGAGGTCAGTTAAGTTCTGTCCTTGTTTTCTGGTGTTTCTATCATCTCTTCCTTCCTAACTCTGCTGGAAGACCCGGGCCTGAACTGTGTTGCTGTTCTCCTAGGTGACACTCTGAATTTCTTCCCTTCCTCCCTCCAGGAATAGTTTATTCCACAGCTGTCCACAAAAATGCTCAGCCTCACCACCCTCTATGCAATTGCCAAGAACTGCTTTGTTCTTGAAGTCAAACGCTATTAGCTCTGGTACACGTTAGGGCAAAGCAGAACATGACTGTGGGCTGACTTGAAACAATGACTTTGAACTTTGAAACGTGGTGGCTGACACCCATACAGTAGCTGTCAGCTTCAACACCAGTCTGAAACCCTTCGGAAGGTCCATTTAATCCTAGAAATTGAACCCAGAGTAAGGGATCACACAGGGAAATTCTTATGCTCAGGAAATGTTAAGAGGCAGTTACTAACAGAGTATAGCTTGTGTTTATTTCTAAATAACTCAAAAAGAATAATGGTTCATTCTTTCTGTCAATTTTTATATCTGGCATATTTTATGTGATTCCTCTGACTACTAAACATTGTTAAGGTATCTGCCGGTGTGAGATCCATTATAATAATACAAACGTATATTTAAAATATTGTAAATGACACCCTAACCAGTTTTTCTCAGTGGATGGAGCATCGGCCTTCGGATTGAAGGGTTCCTGGTTTGATTCCAATCAAGGGCACATGCCCCGGTTGCGGGCTCAATCCCCAGTAGGGGGTGTGAAGGAGGCAGCCGATCACTGATTCTCTCTCATCATTGATGTTTCTATCTCTCTCTATCCCTCTCCTTTCCTCTCTGAAATCAATAAAAATATATTTTTTTAAAAAATATTGTAAATAACTATAAAGTGCTTCAGCACATGCTACAATATTATTGGGGCCAAGTAATTGGGAATTTCAAATTTCTATATTGCAATCCATTTCCAGGGCTGTCCAAGATATGATATGTAGATAACACGGGAACAGTTAATAAAAAGCCAGTTATTCCAATTATAAAAGCTCTTTATTAAGTGTTAGTAAAATTGCCTTTCAGGGCTACCTAGCACAGCGTCTCTCAGAATGAGAGAGAAGGAAGGAGGGGGAAGAGAGGTAGGGGTGGAGTTGCATGGGCTGAGAGTCCTCACACTTGCCATCTGCATGGAGGCAAAGGAAATAAGAACACAGCTGTGCTGCCCTACACGGCTGCCTGGGTCTGAATTGGGATGGCAACCAGCAAGATGATCCATGTGGCCACGTGTTAAATTAGTGCCCTGCGCTCACACCCAGTAGGTAAGTAACTGAGAACAGTTGGGCTTTTCCCCACCTTATACTTAACAACTAGGTAACAAGGGAAACAAAGTTCTTCGTTCAAAATTGAAACTGACAAAGTGTACCTGGAAGTAGCGTTTTGCTAATTACAGGCAACAGGTTAGAGGTTGCAAATGTCTACCCGGAGACGTTCCTTGACTTGGGATGGGGTCATGGCCTATACATCTGTTATGTCTTGAAAATATCGTAAGTTGGAAGGACATTTAGCACACCTAACCTAGGGAACATCATAGCTGAGCCTAGCCCACCTTACACTTGCTCAGAACACTTCCACTGACCTACAGCTGGGCGATTGAGTTTCATTCCAAGCAATTACCTTCTTCTTCCCACTAGAAGCAGGACACACATGTGAGAGTTTGTAGACATGAAGGGATACAAAAACACAAGCACAATGTCCAGAAAACACTGGCAACCTGTTTCCCTGTAGAGTATGGGTTTTTTTCCTTGTGATTCTGTGCCTGACTGGCAGCCCTGCCCCTGTGTGGCCCAGTATCACAAGAGATCATCATACCACATATTTCTAGCCCTGGAAATGGTCCACATTCCAAAGTCAAAATATGGTTTCTATGAGATGCATGTCTTTCACACCATCATAAAGTTGAGAAATCATAAGCCAAACCATCGTAAGTCAGGGGCAGTCTGTGTGTAGACTAGGAATGCCCTGTGCTATCCCAAATTTATCAAGTCGAAGAGCATGGATTCCTCCTAAACCCCAGAAAAGGGAGCACAAGAGACATAAAAAGGCAATAACTTTGCAAGCACTGCTCCCACAATGTAGTGAGGGCCAAGTCAAGGTGGCACTTGAGCACCTGTGGTAGATGCCGCTGTCTTATGAGACCATTTAGCTCCCATCCCATTCTGTGTTGACAGCACATCCTTTGATTATTCCCTTATGGGTTTTGTTTTTGTTTTGTTTTTACAATGGAAAAATATGCCCCTTATATATTTTTTCTATTTTCACATACCCTGCTTTTAAATATATGATATTTTATTTTGTGCTTGTCATCAAGAGGAAATAAGCAAAGGAAACACAGGCATGTTGTCCAGAAGCAGTGCTAATTCTCATTTTAAGAAAAAGGCATTTTTGTAATTAGATAGGTATCTTTGTAAGTTGAATTTTACTTTTACTACCAGCAAATGTATACTTGCCCTGAGTCTATAAGAGAGAAGGGGAGACTTGGGACTGTAGCTATCACAAGGTCAGCCTAACACTGTGAAATAAATTGGTGTATAAATTTTCTATGCTATAACGTGTTGCCAACAAACTTAGTAGCTTAACCGATACAAATGTATTATCTTAATGTTGTGGAGGTCAGGAGTCTGAAATGGATCTCCCTGGGCTGATCCATTACCCCGGGGCTGTGTTCCTTGTGGTGGCTCTTGGGAGGAATCATTCCGATCCATTTTCTAGTTTAGAGAAGTCGCTGGCATCCTTTTGAAGCCAGAATAGGAGGCCACCTTCTGCTCACACTGCCATCCTCTTGTTCTCTGTCTCTTGCCTCCATCCTCCACTCATAAGAACCCTCAGTGTTAGGGCTTTGTTAAATTAACAGTCCTTAAGTGGAGCAAAGAATGCCAAATGGTGCGCTGCAGCTCAACAAAAACCACAAGAGAAAGTGACACAGAGGAGGTGCTTATTCACAGGTTCTGAAGGAGAACCATGGCTCACCTCAAGAGACCACACAGGGATGTCAAGGCAAACAGAGAGGCAGGACCTGGGGCACATGCCTTTGTTAGGGTCCGTGGGTGGAGAGCTTTGGGTTTCACAGGCTAAGGCCAATTGGTCAACCCAAACCTAAAAAGTGCAGAATTTGGTGAAGTCCATAGGAGTGTTACGTAAGGGACACACAAGGCTTTGGATTAGGATTAGGGTTAGGGTTAGGGTTAGGGTTAGGCTATTGGGAAAGTTCTATCAGGAATTTACAATTTGCTTGTGACTCTACAGTCTGTTATGTAGGATATGTGAGGGGTTAGTGTCTTTTAAGGCCCCCACAGAGCACTGGGCCAAATACAATGGAAGTCTAGGCAGGAATACCATGGGGTAGCTGAGCTAACTAAACTCTCAAAATCAGGATCCTGGCCCCACCTCAAAGTCAGCTGATTAATGTCAGGATTCCCAGCCTTAATTCCCCTTTGTCATGGAACTTGACATAATCCCAGGTTGTAGAGATTAGGAAGCGGGTATTTAGGGGACCTTCTCTACTCATACTCTACCAGAGAACAAGCACATCCATGTTCACATGCATGTGGCTATGTCAAGGTGATGAGCAGCTCATCCACAGTTGAGCAGCCCATGTCTAGACAGCAATGATGCCTTCCTGTTATTGTTTAAAAAGTGCATTGTTTGGTAAATCACAGGTTTAAATGAAAGATACCTCATTTCAAATCCATCTTTGCCACCTATGAGGAGCTCCTTAACTTCTCCAAACCTGTTACCTAATATGTAAAATAAGCTTATTAATTATGGGTAGTTGAAAGGCTTAAATGTAACAATCCATGCAAAATGCTTATAACATCCATTAAGTGTGAATGATTTGTATCATCGCTTCTAGAGAAGAGCCATGATGTAGCTGAAAATGGATAAATCAGGAATTTAGATCGTGGACTCCTGTTTAAATGCTTGCTGGCTGTGGAACTTTTGGCAAATCAAACATCCATTCTGAGCCTGTGTTTTCACAAGTGTAAAAATGGGATATTGATGTTCTATTGGGAGTCTTTTAAAAATAAACATTCTAGTGTGTTTTAGAATGGCACTCTTTAAGTTATACCTTAAAAGGATAAATAATAATATATAAATGCATGCTGTTGTTATTATAGTCTATTCTAACCTGCTCTGAAAGCCAAATTAGGGCAACTTTCACAGTCCAGAGTCCAGACATGTGGCTCATAATTTCAGAATCTTCCATGGTCAGAATATCTCACAGCAGATAATGATATAAACAATTTATATATTTTCATGCATGAGAAGAAATGACCTTCATAAGTTACCTGTAGCTTCATTTCTTATTACTTATGAGTCATAGAGTCGATGATAAGAATAAATTATATTGTCCCACTGCCCTTTGTTATAAATTCCCATTGTAAATGGATATTTTTTATTGTCCTGACATATTTGCAACAATAATGTGTTTTCAAGCTATAAATATTGATAGAGCAAAGATGTGTGTGTTTGCACTTTGAATATTTGATAAGTTTCACGAATACCTATAGAATGAACATTAGCACTTCTAGGAAGCTTTACTTATTCCCCGAAGGACAGATCATGCTGCAGGGGCTTAAAAAATATCCTTCATTAAATGAGTTGTTTCCACTAAGCAGTTATTTAATTTTAACTGATTTTTAACTAAGGGTGAACTTGACCCTGAATATTAATCATTGTAGACAAATTTACAGATACGCCACATTATATAACCCCCTGAGTAAAACGTTTCAACATGGAATCTAGAGTTATATAAAAGTAATTTTTATTTGGAAGGATCTCTTTGTTAATGGACATTTGTCTTTGATCACACTGTTATGGAAAGGTAGGTATATTGTCTAACTGCAGAAAGGCTTGGTCGTGTAACGTGTGCAAAAAAGTAGGCAGGTTGGAATGGAGGAAAGGGGTTGAGGAAAAACACTGGACTAGGCATCTTTCACATCATAATTGTTGTTATCTGTAGTTTTTTAACAAATAAATATTCTGTAAACTTCTGTTGATTTAAATGGCCAAGAATGAAGCTTATTTTAAAAGCAGATGCACATCTTTCCTTGGTTAAACCTTCAATTTTTTTAGAGATTTGAGTAATTTCAATTTCTGAAAAAATAGCACCACCCTTTTTATGTTTCTCTTCTTCCCAGCACTGACCCATGTAGTTTAAACAAACAAAGCAACTCATTTGCATCTTCCGCACCTACCTGAATTCATGGGTGCTTCTTACCTTGCACAAGGTTTCCTCTCAGAAACATTATTTATGAAACTAGACTTGAAAGATAGTCCAAATATTTCTCTGCATAATCTGAAAATCCACCTTCTCAATGTCACACACTCAAGGCATGAATACTTAGAATATTTTAAATTGGCGCCCCATAGAATTACCTGTAACACATTTCAGTCTCCGTCTGCATTGGAAAACTTTGAAAGGTACGACTCTGGAAAGTTTGCCACTTTAGTTATTACAAGAATTTTATTCATTATATGCAGTATCCTTCCTGTTTTAACGATTTGAAAACTTTCCTATAATTTCAATATCCTTTCCTGGGTGGTTGTTATTAATTTATTCACTCACTTATTTTACTTTTTATAAGCTATAATGAAATTTGTCAGTGTGTTGATAACTAGTAAACAAAGCCTAATTTGTGCTAATTTCCATGTAAGTTTCCAGATCTTTATTCCAAACTCTGTACATTCTAACCTATCCCTTCTCTGTCTTGCTGTTCTACCCACAATTTCCTTTCCTTGGGACTTTATGTTTTTCTTGGAATATTCTGTGCATATTTTTAAGCCACTCTCCACTCCTTTCCCACAAAGGCAGAAAACAAATATAGGAGTCAATCATCCTGAGTATTTTCAGGTATAAAAGAGAAATGGAATCATTTTCTAATTTTTCCCCATTCACTAAATATTTTGAAAATACATAATCTCGCAGGAATTGTGAGAAATACCTACATATGACAAGTAAGTATAATTTGGAAAGAGTTGAAACACTGTTGCTTGTGGACAAGAGATAGAATCGTGTTATTTCTTTTCAATGGAGAGATTCTCTCAATAGATTTTCTGTGTTGTCCCTGAAAAAGTGGGATGTGTGAACGACAACCTCCATGATTCTTCATGTATTTGGCCGAGAATAGTTGTGTGATTAACAGCTCTATTTGAGGAAGCTGGCCCTGCACTGTACTTCCAAGACATATACCACTTTAGGGTCTTTTCATCATGACATAGGACACACTTGAGGGAATTTTAATAGGCCATTCTACGATCAAGTAGACTGTCCCTCCTTCATTGGGAAGAGTATAGGTTCATTGTCATCTAAGATCCTGGTTAACAACTGGGTTCTTTTATTAACAAAGGGGTACATCCAGGGGTTCACTGTAATGCCATCAAAGGTAATATTAGAGAGTTACAAGGATCCTAGCAAGCATTTTCCCAGTGAGAGCACTTTGTGGAGAAAGGTTGAGCATTTTAATGCCTCCTGTGAGATTTTTCCTCTAGAGAGGAGTGGAGGTGGCTGAATTGAGAGACTAGACTCTGTCCCAGGGGAAGCATTGAGGAAGTAGACTGGGCTCCATGAAAGATGCCTCATGCTCAAGCCAGAAAAACGTGTTGGGTATGAGGCTATTAACTCTCCATATTCTTTTCTCCCAATTTTGGCTTCAGGTGGAAGAAAGAAGGGACAGAAAAGAGCTAGACCCTTGACTAGCTTAAAGTACAGCATCCAGGTCTGGGCTTTTGAAACTTGGAATAAAGTTTAAGGAATGCGATAACTCATGGGAATAGAGTTGGCCCAGATATTCAATTTTAAAAAGAAGAAAAATCCCTTTGACTATATATTTAGTTACAAAATCATAGCAATTGTGCTCCCTGAATACATCCCCCTTTCCTCTGTATTCCCGCTGACATTGTCCATAGAAACTACCCATTAGTGTTGAGCTGATGGTTGAATAGCTTCCTGACTGGGTTCCCCGCTTTGATTCATTTTCATGATTCTAATGTGTTTTCCTGACGATTTAGATTAAGGATGATCTAGAACACATTTCTTATCATTTCACGCTCAGCATTGAGGCATCCTTTGATGTCTTCATGTCTTCCCCTCAGTTTCTTACCTTGGCGGTAAAAGTTTCCTGAGCTGGCCCCTCTCCACCTACCCAGCTCAGTGATTGAGGTACCACTGGAGCACAAGGGTTATGAGCACGCACAACAACCCACTGCCAGGGTGTGAAGCCCTTCTACTCAAGACTGCAAGTCCTTTTCCCTTAATTGTCTGTGTCTCACGCTGTTGCAATGAGGATTGCAGAGTACTAAGATAATTAACTGTGCAAAGGCTCAGAGCAGGGTCTGGTACACCATATGGGAAGATATCCAATCTCCCAGTGCTCAAGTCACACTGACTTACGTTTCATTGGTGGGATGTGGCATGCTGTTTCCCTGCTGGTGCTCTTGTATTTCAGTGATAAACTTCTCTCCTATTTTCTTCTGGCCACCAAATGTCCTCAGTGTTCACTCTCATAACCCACAGGCGTGGGACATCCTCTCTCACCTTGCGTGATTCATCTCAAGCATTCTTGAACCTCCCAACTTTTCATAGACTCTTTGGCTTAAATAACAAACATGGAAGGTGCGAGAAAGAGATTGGTTTCAGAGAAAACTGAATCCAGGAATCATCAAAGCCTCATCCCTTCTTTTCCTCTTCTTTTTCTCCCAGTGCTGACCACTTTTGACCAACATCTTTCAGGTTCAGAAACCCTAGAGATCAGAAAATATCACAAATAAAAAGGATAATAGGATAATCATGAGAATTTGCTACAATTACCAATTGAGATCCGACATTAAGCAATCAGAAGAATAGTCTGTAGGTAATTGAGCAGAGTTCATTTAAACATGTCAACACTTACATCAAGGCCTTCAACCTTATAGGCAGAAGTGTAGCAAATTTCTGATATCTCCTTAACTCACAGAGAGGACAGCTCAAGCCAGGCATACCGGTGGCCATGGAAAGAATTCACACTCCAGAGTTCTCTGTGTGAAAGTGGGTGGTGACAGAGACTTTCTGTCTGACTATGTGGCACATGACAACAGGTTTGATCTTGTTTAATGAAGCATCCATGGGCCAGGGTCTGGGCTTCTGTGAGCTACTCTGACCTGCTTCTTTGCTAAGCAGCTGAGAAGGGAAAGAACTGAGGTTTCAAGATCAACCTGATCGGTCCCTCCTCAATTTTCCACAAAGCTCAAAGTACGTTTGAATTCTTTCCATGCAAACTATTCTCAAAACTGTTTATTTTATCATATCTATTTTGATCTAAAAGTTAAAAATTGTTGTTTCTTAAACTCTTACTTAAGATTGTGTTAGACCTATCTCATTTATCTTCACAATTAATCTCTTGAAGGTGGAGTCTTGGAACATCACTGTCCATTTGTATATTTTCTATCATTTCTGCAATTATTCTTTTATTGCACTTGCAGTACTTAATCCTGTTATCCCTTAACTTTATTTAGCCCTGGAAGTTTCACCCTTACTTGAAAACAGTTGCAGTCATACCAACTCAAATGGTCTTTCCTTGAGAGACTGTATATCAAATTCACTATGCTCAACAAATAGCATGGTTTGTATATCATACTCCACAATATGTGTGGTTTCCATACCGCACTCTGCAATAAGCTCTGGTTCCCCAGATCTGCAAGATTCTGTTTCCCTTGCCGCCATTTGTATCTAATTAATACAGTCTTTGTGACGTCCATTGCTCTGGTGACAGAAAGTTCTGGGCTAAAAAAGGAACTTTGAAAATGCCAGCACGGTGTGTCACATATTTACAACGTTTTGATAATGTCGCCGTCTTATCATTCCAACCTTTTTTATCATCCCCAGATAGAGACAAGTTCATCTTTCACTTTGAACTCTGCTGTGCTTGCCCTAAACAACAGATTTTGTAATGAGCTGCATTGATTGCTTTTGATGGGACTTGTAATTGTGCACTTCAGTTTTAGAGACGGCTCTGTCATGTCATGATTGCACCTTTGACAGACTGACCCAGTTTTGAAAGGCTTTCAGATCTATAGTTGAGTTAATGAACTACATCCTTGTCTTGATGGGTTCAGTGCCTTTGCCATCTTCCTCATAGGAGCAGGAAGCTGTGATAGCTGGACATTATTCATAACTGCCTACCCTTGCTTGGAATGGCAATGAAGCATGATGTGCAAATGAGAGCAAAAAAATCAGCTGCAGAATCCAGTCCTCTCTTAAACTGTATTCAGGAAAGTGTAACTGGAAAGTTTACTCCACACGGCAACTTAGCCCACATCAATTTATCTTAGAAGCAAATTATTTATACATTAAAATGCATCCAAACTCTTTAACTAGGTTTAAATTGTAGAAGTTATGGGCATGTGTGCATTGCGACCAGTTGTATCATTGTGCTGTCAGAAGGATCTTTAGCATCCACAGAATCACAAGGAGCGTGGTGGTTCGGGGATTAAAATCTCCTTAAATGCTCATTCACATGACAGACCGGAGCAATTACTGTAGAGTAACAATGGGGCATGGATAACAAGAGTGCCGCCTACGTTTCCATGGAGAGTCATCTTCTGTTATAATCCTCCTAATGAAAAAACCACAGTGGTTGAATGGAACTGCTATTGGCATAGCATTAAAAAAATAAAACAAAATTAACACTAAAAAACATCATTAAAGTCACATTAAGGAACTGATTGAAATTGACCAGAAAGGGACTCATCATGGAACTGTCATTACTACCCCTTTCTTACAGCTCTGAGTCTAGGTGTTACGGAACTCTCACCTCAGGGGGTGCCTGTGTGCTAATATCTTCGCAGAGCATTGTGTGGAGAGAGGGAAGCGATGGCCCCAATGATTCCAGTAGCTACCATTTGTCTGCTCAGATTCAGTCTCTACCCTGGAATCTATTCCCCATGTAGAGTTCCATTTATGTCTGGAAGGTTACAAGAAGGACTTGAGTAAAGAAACAAATCGTGCTATTGTTGGCTACACCAACTTTAAAAAAATACTCATTTAGAGGCTGGCTGTGTTTAGCATATTCTGACGCATCATTTCCAGTGATTTCTTTCTCTGTGTGTTTCTTTACATTTTTCTCTTTTCATAAAAATAGTCAATAAAAAAAAAATCCATGCCCAAACTGAGGATAAAAAGTCAGAAGGAGAGGTGTTGCTGAGATTGATGTCTAGAGAAACAGAGAATAAATCAATATATGGGGTGGAATTGTTTGCTGTACATCAACCCGTCATGCTCACAGATGGAGGAACAATGTGTGTGTGGACTTGGGATGAGAGGGTTCAAGCAGGAAAGGCTGATGATGTTGCAAGGAGAGGACGAGTTGACAGCCAGGCTCCTTTAGCACCACTTCCACCCTGCTTCTTGAATAATGGGCCCCGTATTGAGCTGCCACAGTTGACAGATAACAAATCCAATCTAGCTCATCTGCAAGGGAAATAGTCTCACTGAATTAGCCAGTCTGATGATGTTCTTTCCAAGTGTATTACTGAAGTGTATTGAAAACCTGCTATTGATTGTTGGAATGTGAAGGTGATAGTTCTATTGGGATTCTAAGTTTGGACAGAGGGAGAAGTGAGAATAAGTTATGCCAAGTTAATGTCATGGAATATTTAACATAAATACAATAGTTGCTCTTTTATGTATTATGATTGCTGAATGGAATATTTGAAATATTCAGTAATTCTGCAAAAAAAATGCTTTGAGTGTAGGCACGGGGGTCTTGGTGTATCATTTTGATATTCACCTTCCCTTCTTTCATCTGTTGTTGGACAGTCCTCAGGATATCCCCGTGTTCCTCGAATCCCTTATAAAAAGGAACAAAGTAAAGATTTGGATGGAAAGTTTCTTTCTTACAACCTCTTTGACTTCCTTATTCATTAATACATGATTTCCTTTTGCACAAAACTCAAATTCCACCTTCATTTGATACAATTGAGTGGTGCATAACCTTGGAATAAGTGAATGAGGTCAGTACATATCAGACAAACAAAAGAGTTCATGTTATAAAAAAACTGAAAAATGCTTGCACATAAAATCAAGGACCTTAATGTGAATCCAGTGAGAGATCCAGAAACCAAATACCTGCTGGTCCTTCAGAAAAATTGATTCCTAGCTGATGCCCTGCTACGTGCCTACCTGTTCATGTCAATAATGTTGTTGAACTTACCCAGACTATGTGATGATCACTACTATGTGATGATCACTAACATTAAGGGGCCAGAGTTTATAGGATATTTCTTTAAAATGTTTGGTACTGCCCTAACCGGTTTGGCTCAGTGGATAGAGCGTCAGCCTGCGGACTCAAGGGTCCCAGGTTTGATTCCCAGTCAAGGGCATGTACCTTGGTTGCACGCACATCCCCAGTGGGGAGTGTGCAGGAGGCAGCTGATCGATGTTTCTCTCTCATCGATGTTTCTAACTCTCTATCCCTCTCCCTTCCTCTCTGTAAAAAAAAAATCAATAAAATATATATAAAAAGTGTTTGGTACTGTCCAGCCAGTGTGGTTCAGAGCTTGAGAATTGACCTATAAACCAGGAGGCCATGGTTCGATTCCTCGTCAGGGCATTTGCCTAGATTGCAGGCTTGATCCCTAGTTTGGGGCATGCAAGAGGCAGTCAATCAATGATTTTCTCTCATCATTGATATTTCTATCTCCCTCTCCTCCATTCCTCTCTGAAATCCATAAAAATGTATTTTAAAAAAAGTCTTTGTAAACATTTACTAAGGAAATAATTTCATCCACGAACTAAGACCAACTACTATTCTATCTTGAAAATTTAATGGTGAGTTAATATGAGTTGTGTATAAGAAATATCCATAGATTTAACTCACTTGTCATTATATTAGAATTGCCTGATTCATTTGAAATCAGAGTCCTCGTTTTTTCAATTGCTTATTACCTTTTATGTCTCTAAAATAATTTAGAAAATCTTATTGATTTTAATTTTTAAGTTTTAAATAACTTTAAATCTCTTAGCCCAAGCACCAAAATATTGTTCCAACTGCATTTTTTCAAGGAAGTGGAAAAGAAATGTAAAAATATCTTTCAATATTAATGATAAGAATTATATTTTTTTAATCATAACTGATCTCTTAGCTTTATGTTAAATGAATTTTCTATGGTAACTAGAGGCCTCATGCATGAAAATTCATGCAAGAGTAAGCTTTCCTTCCCCCAGCTGCTGGCACCAGCTTCCCTCCGGCACCCGGGATCTGTGCTGGCTTCCCTCAAACCCTGGCTTCATGAGGAAGGACATCCGGAATGAGGTTTGGAATACATCTGATCTAAATAGCATATTACCCTTTTTTATTATAGATTACCTAAAGTATATAGTGTCAGTTTGGTATATTTTTCTTCAGAGGACTAGAAAACATTTAATTCTGAATGTCATTTGGAGGACTCTCTCAATATCTCTAAAGAAAGAAGACTTTTATTTTTCTTAAAATATATTTTATTGGTTTTTTACAGAGAGGAAGGGAGAGGGATAGAGAGCCAGAAACATTGATCAGCTGCCTCCTGCACACTCCCCACTGGGGATGTATCCGCAACCAAGGTACATGCCCTTGATCGGAATCGAACCTGGGACCCTTGAGTCTGCAGGCTGATGCTCTATACACTGAGCCAAACTGGTTAGGGCAAGAAAGAAGACTTTTACTAAGAGCTCCCTTGATCATACACATAGACAGTAGGATGGAATTAGCAACTACTATCAACTATGAGCTGTGTTCTCTTTCCAGTGTTCAGTCTAATGGTGAGAATCAGGAGGGTCTCTCATAAATGGTAGCCACTTAAGAAGCCTTTAATCGGTTAATAAAATACCCATTTTATGAAAGTAGTTGATGACTAGGTTTAAGAACATGGATTCTGGAGTTGATGCTTGCTTCCCAATGTCCACCCCATTACTGACTAGCTATGTGAAATTGGCTCAGTCACTTACCTGCTCTGGGCTTTAGTTCTAAAACTGATAATAGCAATTCCAACTTATTATTAAGAGTGGGCAAGTGAATTACGTGACTTAATGGGGTCAAAATACTTAGAATAACTTGTAGTACATAGAAAGCACTATGTTAATGTTAGCTATTGTTCCTATTCCTATTTATATTGTTGCCACTAATATTATTATGATGATATAATTATTAGACAAAAGAGCTGCAGTGAATACAGCAGTCAACTAAAAAATTTAAGTCATGTCTCCAACTGCCGTCTTCTCTTTACTCATTTCCTCCACAATCCCCACTACATAGTTAAGTAAAGACTACAAGATATTACTCTGGAATGACGTCCTTTGGCTATATTTCTGGAACACCTGTCTCCCCACAGAGATAGGATGCTCTTTTGGTCATCACCCGTACTTTTCTGTAATTTATGCACTATTTTCTTCCTTTAAGACTCATATATTATACACAACAACCTATACATAAATGTTCATAACAGCTTCAGTCCCACTACTCCCAAAATGCAAAACCACCAAAATGTTTATCAGTTTGTGAATGGATAAATGGATTGGGGTATAGTCATCCAATGGAATACTATGCAGCCATAAAAGAACTGCGGATACACACATTATCATGGAGGATTGTCAAGAGCATTAAGCTAAGTAAAGAAAACTAGACACAAAAGACTACATGCTATGTAGTTCCACTTATGTGACACTGTGTAAGAGGGAAAATAATAAGGACAGAAATAAATTAATGCCTGTCTTGGACAGGGGATGAGTAATGAGGGAGATAGACTACGAAGACATGAAGAAAATTTGGGGGTTGATGGCATTGATCCAAATCTTGGTTCCGGTGATGGTTTACAATTAACAAACTTATCAAATTGTACACTTACAAAACTGACTTTTACTCTGTGCAAATTATATCTGAAACTGACTTTTCGAAAGGGGGAAAGGTTTGCACTTATTGAGCACTGAGTGTGGATTAGATACTAAGGTGACCATTTGTGGGGAGGACACAATTTATCCCTGAGTTCATTAAGAATGCATGAGAGTCAGTTCACAGATAAAAATATAATATTGAAGGCCATCATAGGTTGCATATAACTTTGGGTTTGACAGCTTTTCTAGTTCAAAACTTTAATATTTTACAAGACATATATGCCAAGTTTAAAGCAATACTATCAGGAGTTTGTAAGAATCATTAATGTCTGCGCGAATCTATTGAACTTAGCATTGCACTTTGAATTCTCAATTACCCTTTTCTTTTTTTTTTCTCATTCCACTGCTACTAAATATTTCACTTTAAAATTCAATAGCTTTTGCTAATTTAAAAGCCCTCATATATTATATAGGGAGACAGATTGTACGTGTGTCTTTTCTACAAAATAAATGTGTACTGTTTGTTTTATATTGCTGCACACTTTTATTTGAAAACCCCCGAATTCCTTTTGAGCTTAACTTTCTAGAACATAAATCACTGTAACAAGGTATTTATTAAGCACTCACAGACAATAAGTATCCTGCATGAACTTGAGCTTTATCTCAGACCCCTGCCTTGGCCCTGTCAGGGAGGTAGTTTTGTGATGATTTGAAGGATATATGTCCAGTAGTTATGATTGCCGCAATTTAACCGTTTTCAGTGATGGCTTAAAACTGTATCTTGTCCACAGAAGAGAGCGAAATAAAAGTGGACAGAATCCAAGAAAGCAGAATCTTTACACAGTCTTAAAATTGAACTAACACTTTTAGGATTTGAACATCTAATTCTCCTCCCCTCATTTGCTTGGGTAAGAAACATCTCAAAGATCTTTATTTCTCGCTGTTATTTTTTGGTGTTAATTTAGAATAGTTTGGGTTTTAGTCTCTAATTCAGGCTCTTCATATTCTGTAAAACACTTATGCATATTAAGGAAGTTTCTTTCAAGGTAAATGACTATGTTGAAATGGACTCACGGAGAGATAGCAGGTGTAACTAGGGGTTTGAAAGCCTTGATTTTGTCATGTCTCTTTTGCTGCTAATGTGTAGTAGCTTCTTGGGAAAATCCTTCAAGTTACCTGTGCCCTTGTTTCCTTATTTGAAAAGTCAAGTGATTAAGTCAAATGACCTCTACTAGCCCTGCAAGCTATAAAATAACCACCTATTTGGTTTGAGGTACATTTATATTTTGTACTTGAACCTGTCAGGAAAATAGTAGGTTTATGCTGTAGAGATGTTTGTTAAATGATGTGACATTATATATATAGAATTTGCAAAGGTAATGCCAATTATAAAAATATTGATGGTTTTAAAGAACATATCATTTCTCCACACTTCCTCTATAATTTCTTGGATATTTTCACAAGCATTTTAAGGTGTTTATTTCTGTTTTAGATTATCATCACTTTTGTCACTTAAATATTTATCATTTTCTCTTTTGATTAAGCTTGCCAGGATTTTCTGTGTTTCAGTGTCTTTGTTCTTTAGTTTAGGTCTATGTCTTTGTTCTCACCCATTCTTTCATTTTCCCTCTCTCTGTGTTAGCCATTCCCCAAAGTCTTTTGCTACCTATGATTTGTGTTTTTAAACACTGAGATAACCTTAGGGCATAAATCCTCTCATTTCTAGATTTTGTAGACTACAGAAAAAAGTCTTGGGCTTTGGCACTGGAGGGAACCTTGAGAAGTCAACTCATCTATTTTCATGTTTGCCATTTGGCCTCAGTATCACTATCTTTTACATTTTGCGAAACTATTTCTGTGTAGCACAGTCTTGCGCCTGGCACCATGCCCTACTGATGGAAATCACACCATGGCATCCCTTGCGGATCCGGTCCCATATTAAATAAAGTTCAATATCCTGTTATCTATACAGTAAGCTGTTAAACTATATGAAGATTTAAGGATATCAGTTGCAAGTGACTCAAAGTTCAATTTTATAAAGACTTCTGTTCTGCAACTGCTTCTGCTCTATGATTTAACAAGGAAATAAATATCTCTGGAGCAAAAAATGAACCTGAAGGTGAAAGCTGAGCCTTAAAGGCGGTGTGGAATCTAAAGAATGATGACCTTTAAATTCGATTAGTCCTCTTTTTTAAAATATATTTTATTGATTTTTTTACAGAGAGGAAGGAAAAGCGATAGAGAGTTAGAAACATTGATGAGAAAGAAACATCGATCAGCTGCCTCCTGCACACTCCCTCCTGGGGATGTGCCCACAACCAAGGTACATGCCCTTGACCGGAATCAAACCTTGGACCTTTCAGCCTGCAAGCCAATGCTCTATCCCCTGAGCCAAACCAGTTAGGGCAATCCTCTTTTTCCATAAAAGGACACTTAGAGGGGATAAATAAGTGGTGGACAATCAGAAGAGTCTCACTGTTCTAATCCTGAGCTGTAAAAGGATGAAATGTTTCATATCATTCAATTATCTTAGAGGTGCAGCATACTTTGGAGTTTACAGAGCATGTTTGTATATTCAAAAGTAAATAAAGCAATCTCTCTGTATATAAAAGCCTAAGCAACCGTTACCACTGGATGACCAGACGACCAGGTGGTGGACAATCAGAAGAGTCTCACTGTTCTAATCCTGAGCTGTAAAAGGATGAAATGTTTCATATCATTCAATTATCTTAGAGGTGCAGCATACTTTGGAGTTTACAGAGCATGTTTGTATATTCAAAAGTAAATAAAGCAATCTCTCTGTATATAAAAGCCTAAGCAACCGTTACGACTGGATGACCAGATGACCACACAACCAGCCAGTAGCTATGATGCACACTGCCCACCATTGGGCAAATGCTCAATGCCGGAGCTGACTCCTGGTGGTCCGTGCGCTCCCACAGCCAACCTCCCAAGGTGGCCAACCTCCCGAGGTCCCTCCCCCCAGCTGGCCAGCCCTGGATCAGCCCCAATCTCTGGCCAGGCTTAGGGACCCACCTGTGAACAAATTTGTGCACCGGGCTCCTAGTGTAAAATAAAACTACTGAAATATTTGTGTTATCTACAAAACAATATTTTGCCCTTTTTGATAACTAATGAGCACCAAAGTAAAACTAGCATTTTGAGTTCATATATGAATGCTTTCACTGTTATGTCATAAGGTCTTTCATGCAATGAGACATTGGCTTACTCCATGGGATGGAGAGGAAGAAAGATGTATGAAAGTGAAAAGACAGTTATAGAAATCATTAAAATTGGAGTCCAACATGGTGTTTTTGTTTTTCATCCAACTACCCCATGAGAAGCAGAGGACAACAGATTTTTTTTCTGGGCTTCTGAGTATTCACTCAGAGCAGGCACATTAGAATGCTTCTTTTTCTTAACTCTGATCATTCTGTCCTCTCAGAGAATAAGCAAACCTGGATGATTTTAATTTTAGAGAATCTCAATGGGGACTTTTTTTTTAATCTAGTGACATTGCCACATTAAAATTTGTCTAAGGTTTGCTGACCAAGATACACACCTGGTTCTGAACCTTATGGTTTGGTCCATTGTTCTTTTCAAAGTGATATTGATTCAGATGTTAGAGTCTCAATGGAGCGCTTTTCTGAAATTGTGTTTAAAGAAGAATTTGACCTGTAGTTTGTGTCGAGTTCTAAGAATGAGAACATGACCAGGAAGTCTCCACTCCCAGTTCTTTTGATCCAGGGAGCATTCATATGTAAATGAGGCTTCACAGATTTTGTTAAGACTCTTCTATTAGCCCGGACTGTATGGCTCAGTGGTTGAGTGTCCACCTGTGAACCAGGAGGTCAGCGTTTGATTCCAGGTCAGGGCATAGTACCTGGGTTGCAGGCTCCCACCCCACAGTGGGGTGTAAGGGAGGCAGCCGGTCCATGGTTATCTCTCATCACTGATGTTTTTATCTCTCTCTCTCCCTCTCCCTCTGAAATCAATAAATATATGTATGTTACAAAGGACTGTTCTGTTAAGTTTTTCAGACATAGCGAAGAGACATAAATATCACTGTATTCGTGTTACGAAAAGTAAGTATTGTTGAGAGATGCAATAGAGAAGGAGTAGCAGAAACGTGTGGCACAAACAAAACGTGTCCGTGTTTCTCAGGGAGAATTCCCAGCTTGCCGCTGTCCAAGTTCCATTAGTGCTGAAGCTGCAGGCACGGGGACTGAGCCTGCCTGGCTGATAATGTCCTTGATGGGTGGTGAAAGCCCAGGCTGAGAGCTACAAATGCAGGGCCAGAGGCAATGCCTGCGCCTTATTACCACTTCAGTAGCCCGCTCGGCAGGAATTAGCATGGAGTTTGAACTGAGTCTTCTCCCCCTGGGCCACAACACTCAGTCTTCTCTTTGTGGATCCTCCCCTTTCTCACTGTAAATTTCATTACATGAAAGGGATGTGCTAAGTGACACCCCTGATGGTCTAACTGCTCCATCTCCTGACAAATCAATAGCGTGTGCGGCTCTGGGGCAGCCTCTAATTTAATCTGTAACAATGCACGTTTAGT
>NW_006297021.1:2351868-2354618 GCF_000327345.1 Myotis davidii | reverse complement strand
ATTTGTAAAGATAGTAATGATACTAGTAATAAAACTAGGAATTAGCTAGCCCAGTGGGTAAGTGATCAGGCTCTGGGGTCAGAATTCTTGGTTTCATGCCCCTGTTTAGCCACACGCCAGTTATGCCACCCTGGACGTCTCATTCAATGCTGCTGTATTCAGTTTAATTACCCATAATATGGGCATACAGATGATCTAACTCATGTCTCAACTTGCCATTGAGAATGTTAGACAATGTGTAAGGGCTTAATCAACATTGACCAATTCTTAACAAGACAATTTTACAACTAAGACAGACGGCCTTGTATAACTGTGGAGTCAGAACTACCTGCCTGCAGACTGTTTCTCACTCCAGGACGTCTGCTCTATATTTTCTCTTTACAAAGCTACCTTTCCTTGTTCTCTTGGTTGCCTGGAAAACAGTCAATTAATGACCCGAACAGGAAACACCCCATTCTGAACTGCACCTGGAGATACTCCTGCAGAGTGACTTGACCCCTCTCCTTCGTTGCCCATCCTTCTCCATGTCATAGAACAGGACCTGTCCTCTCCACCGAGGTATTCCCTCCCCATCCTTCCCTTCCTAGTTCCTGGTAAGCTCCTTGACTGACCCCAGCAGCTGGGTAAGTTAGAATGAAATTCAGCACAGAGCAAAGGACTGGATAGCTGTGTAAATGTGGGCAGATTACGTAACTTTGACTTCTCAGTCTGGAAACAGGACTAATGTATTGAGTGTTGTCCCACATATAAAAACAGACACCAACGTGTTCATATTCAAAACTGATTAGCAAACTGAATGTTTTACTTGTGTTTCCTTTAAGTAACTAAATATCTTATTTAAAGGATCCTGACTAGATACTCAACAAACTGTATGGGTGTTGCAAAATAGCCCAATCATGGAATCTATTTGTTACTACATTAAATGGATAGGAACCAAAAGCTACTAACAGAACATCAGCTGAGTAAATAAATATTGAGAATATAAAGTAATCAGGCCGTTGGATGTTATGGCTAGTATCTGCTGATGGACATTATTATGTGTGCATCCATATGTGTGTGTCTCACTTGCCAAGTAATTCCTAGGCCATGCAGACTTTAAAGATTTCTTCCCCGGCTGGCTGGCATGGCTCAGTGTCTGAGCATCAACCTATGAACCAGGAGGTCATGGTTTGATTCCCAGTCAGGGCACATGCCCAAGCTGTGGGCTGGTCCCCAGTTGGGGGCATGTAGGAGGCAGCCAATTAGTAATTCTCTGTCATCATTCTCTCTCTCTCTCTCTCGCTCTCTCTCTCTCTCTCGCTCTCTCTCTCTCTCTCGCTCTCTCTCTCTCTCTCGCTCTCTCTCTCTCTCTCGCTCTCTCTCTCTCTCTCGCTCTCTCTCTCTCTCTCCTTTCCATTCCTCTCTGAAATCAATAATAAAAATATATTTTAAAAAAATATTTCTTCCCCCTCCACCTCAAATCATCTTTGGAACTAATGAAACAGTGCCAGAGAACTGGACAGGAAGAGTCCATTGCTAAGGATGACTCAGTAGCTGGAAGTCCTGAGATAGAAAGCACCTTCTAATTGACTAGTGATAAGACGGTACTACATCTTCTTTTCCAGTCCTCTATCACAGGACCCTTTGGTTGTTTCTATATATTGGTAACCTAGGGATGCATATATATTTGAGAATATATAATGTTGAGATTTTCAAGTATATACCCAGGAGAGGGATTGCTGAGTCGTATGGTAGCTCTATTCTTAATTTTTTGAGGAATCAACAGACTGCTTTCCATAATGGCTGTACCAGTCTACATTCCCACCAATAGTGAATGAGCTTTCCCTTTTCTTCATGAACTCTCCAGCAGTTGTTATTGCTTGTCTTATTTTAAGGGCCACACTAACAGGTGTCTCTCATTGTGGCTTTGATTTGAAAAGCCGGCTTCTAAGAGAACGGACAGAGGACTGCTCTGGCAGGCAGAAAACTATCTCAAATACACCTGATGTCATGGGAGCAGAGTAAATCCTGTTTCCCTAAAAGAAGCAGATCAATAGACAAAAAGCTGATTGATTGGTAGGCAGTTAAACATCCAGATACCACACCCTACCGATGAACAATCAAGTACTGAAGAACACTGTATGGTTTATTACTACGGAACATTTCCACGCGTTACTCAGTTGTTATTGCTTGTCTTATTTTAAGGGCCACGCTAACAGGTGTGAGGTGTCTCTCATTGTGGCTTTGATTTGAGAAGCCGGCTTCTAAGAGAACGGACAGAGGACTGCTCTGGCAGGCAGAAAACTATCTCAAATACACCTGATGTCATGGGAGCAGAGTAAATCCTGTTTCCCTAAAAGAAGCAGATCAATAGACAAAAAGCTGATTGATTGGTAGGCAGTTAAACATCCAGATACCACACCCTACCGATGAACAATCAAGTATTGAAGAATGCTGTATGGTTTATTAGTGCAGAACATTTCCACACCTTACCTTATTTTATATTAATGACAACACAAAGTATCAGCTTAGGCTCAGAAAACCCTTGTTGTGAAAAATGAGTATTTACTTTTTCAAATGGCTTGCAAAGTCAGTGTCTGGCAAATATTTTGTTTTCATCTTTTGAGTCCTTAAAATACTCTTTGCAGAGAAAACTTTGGAAAAGTCTTGCTTCACACTTACAAAGAATATTAGCAGCCTCCACGATTCACTGCATCACAGCAATGAACAAATTCTAATAATTCAGCCAGAGATTTTTCCTAATCTGGGAT
>NW_006297021.1:2313836-2350316 GCF_000327345.1 Myotis davidii | reverse complement strand
GTTACATTGTTTCTCTAAATACAGTATACATTATTTACATTTCACTGTACTTTCTCCTGATGCAGGTCGAATAGAATGCTTGGAAATAGCTGTGTCTGAGTAGGTTTAACTGGAAGTTAGAATATCAGTGTGTCAAACATCCCGTATCCGTCTTGACTTCTCCTTTGGTTACCTACCAAGCATGGGTTGTCTACTTGCTTGGTTGTCCTGGACAAACCCTGTTTGAATTATCCTACAGGAGAATAATGCTATCAGCCTACCTAAGCTGGGACCAGATAGTTCTGCATCTTTATAGAACACAGAGTGCAACTTCTCAGTTATAATAAAACTATGGGCCAACTGCATGAATTCATGCACCTTGTAAGTAATTGTGGGCTGTGAGGCTGCAGGGGGCACAGGTGCATGTCTCAGCCCATCCTCCAAGCCCCTGCCTGGCCCTTCCCGCTGTGGCCCCTAGTCCCCTGTCTGCTGGCAACCCGTTCCCACCACCACCATTCCCACATGCTGATAGTGCCAGCCCGCTCACACCCGCTGACAGCATAGAGCCATCAGGGCTGGCACCAGGCATCGGCAGCGGTTGTGAGCAGGGCCAGTGCCAGCAGCAGGTGCAAGCGCCGGGTGGTACTACAGCACACAAGAGCAAAGAATTTTCAGTAACCACCAGCACAACATGTGTAACAACCATCCGGAAGTACCCTGATGACAGCAACCGTCACCCTGCCTTGGTCTGGCACCCCCGCTCACCTGCTCCACCATCCCACCAAGGCCGACGCCCACCATGTTCCACGTGTGCCCCCTGTGGTCAGCGCATGTCATAGCAACCGGTTGTTCAGTGTTCTGCCATCGGGTCTATTTGCATATTAGGGTTTTATATATATAGATGCTTGCTCTCCCATACCTAAACCATGACTTATATATATAGTTTCGTTAAAAACCCTCTCAGATATTTACTATTAAACATCAATTTTTTAAAATATATTTTATTGATTTTTTACAGAGAGGAAGGGAGAGAGATAGAGAGTTAGAAACATCGATGAGAGAGAAACATCGATCAGCTGCCTCCTGCACATCTCCTACTGGGGATGTGCCCGCAACCCAGGTACATGCCCTTGGCCGGAATTGAACCCGGGACCCTTCAGTCCGCAGGCTGATGCTCTATCCACTGAGCCAAACCAGCTTCAGCAACATCAATATTTTTAATAAAATAAAATATAGCTTTTTGTTCCTTAGTATTCCTAAGAACTACTATGTATCAATGTAGTGAAAGTTGTAGTTTCACAACATGCTGCCTGTCTGGTATGGCTCAGTGGGTTAGCATCAACCTATGAATTAACAGGTCAAGGTTCATATGAACAAGGAGCCTGGGTTGCAGGTTCGATGCCCAGTAGGGGGCATGTAGGAGGTAGCCGATCAATGATTCTCTCTTCATTGATGTTTCCATCTCTCTCTCTTCCTCTCCCTTTTTCTCTCTGAAATCAATAAAATAATATTTTAAAAAACATGCTTACGTATGGACACACTCACGGACATACAAGTATTCAGTGCAATTAAATTATTTAAATTCTTTAAAAAAAAACATTAGGCAATGATGAGCAGTTTGAAGTATCCCATTAAATGTTATAAGTTTATAGCACTCAGAATAACAGAGCCTTTTCTGAATTTCTGCAACGAAATCACTACTTTTACGGCTAAAAGAACAGCTTGAAAGTGGCCTCTGAGGTGAGGCCATGTGAGCTGGGCCATTCGGAAGGTGACCCCACAGCAGACAGCCCGAGGCCACGCTGAGGTTTCCTTCACACAGGCAGGTTCCGGAAGCATTTGGTTATTTGAATATATTAGAATAAACCAGATTGAAACCGCAGTAGCACATGCAGAACAAGTCATCTTAATGAGGCATCAGAGGACACACTGAGAACACAGTACCTGAGAAATAAAAGTCGAGCACGTCTCTTTTAAGCTTTAACATTTGATTAGCAAGATAAAATCATTGAAATGGCAAAGACAAAATCCTGCAGTAAAATGGTAAAATTCTTCCATGGCTTGCATGCAGTTTGTCTCCAGTCATTTGTTTGGAAAAATAAAAACAGGCCAGTTGCATTGTTATGATTATACAAGACTTACCTAACAACCATATTCCATCTTGATGGCGGGTGTGGGTGCCATCAAAGCAAAATGTATCATTGGGCAGAAGTCTTTGCTTCCTATGTACCTGGCTCCCTGGTACCTTTATTGAGAGGGGTCACCTTTGCTCTTTCTCTCCCCTACAAATAGGAGAAAGAAGTGGTGTGGTTTCCATCTCTCTCAAGTCTGTCCATGTCATAGCTTCAATATGGGCCTCCCTTCTGCACTGGAGTCACTATCAGAAACTCAATCTTGACCTTTAATGACCCTGATGTTGATTCCCACACAAGCCAATGAGTTGATGCGATGAGATCAGTCTTCCTTCTTCTTCGGATCCATGCCTAGGAGTCAACCTACAATCAGAACTCCTGAATGGGCGAGGCTAGGGAAGCATCTCCTGTATGGAGGTGGGGCCACTACCAAATGGAATTGTAAGAAGCAAAAGGGAAGCTGAAAAGCTAATTTGATGGGCCATTCATTGCCCCCAGGTACCAATGATCTTTCGACCTAAAATCTTAGGACCTGCCCAGGAAAGTCACTGTTAGGGTTATACCACAATCCCTCACTTCTCTCTAGATTCAGTTTACATTACTTTCAAGCTTCAGTGTCCTCTCTCAAAGTTATGAATGACACAGAATGAGTCGTGCTTTCCTTGCATCCATTGTGCATTTTACCATAGAATATGGGTTTTTGGAATTCACAGAATACATGTGGAATTATTCCTCATTTCAAATCATCACATTATCATTTGCTTAAGGATCATCAAGTGCTTTTGATAAAAATGTAGATTCTTGGGACTTAGCAGAGAAAACACAGATTGTGTGAGACAATACTGGTATAGTTAAGTTAGGGTACAGCTCAAAATATGCATGGCTTACAAATTCCCCTTATAATTCTCTTCAGGTGAGCTTAGAGCCAGAAAGTCCAGAAAACGCATTTCCTGGATATTAAACCAGAAGTTACAACCTTCAAGGCCAATGTGTAATTCTGAAAATACTGCCAGCTGATAGCAGGCAAATAGATTTTGTGCTCTAAAGGAACAATAAATACCAGGCACCTCAGGAATGTATCTTGAAAAAAATGCTGTTACTCTATTTTGTGGTGCTTGCCAGACACTGGAGGGAGGGATGGAGGGAGAGAGGGAGAGGGCATGGCAGAGAAGGAGGGAGGGAGGGAGAGAAAAAGGGAGGGTGGGGGGGCAGGACCAAGTGTAACTGTTGGTTAATGGATGAGAGTTTCAATTTTTCAAGTCGAAAAGAGTTCTAGAGATTAGTTGAACAACAATTTGAATGTTCTTAACACTTCTGAACTGTACACTTAAAAATGGTTGAGAGAGTAAATTGTCTTATGTATATTTTACCACAATTAAAACTTTTTAAATCTCTAGTGCATACACATCATTGAACTTTGCATCATAGGTCAGCTTTTCTAAAAATATAAATAAATAAAAACAAACAAACAAAAATAAAAACAACAATACAAAACTATAATAGATCTAGAAATAAAATTAGACAAATGTAAATAAAATATTAAAAAAAGATTGTAGAATAAAAAGAAACTGAAATAAGGCAACCGAAAGCAAAAAAATAAATGTATGGCTAAATCAATCTAAAATGCTTCTGTGCAGAAAACCATCAACAAAACGAAAAGGCAGACCACTGACTGGGAGGAAACACTGAAAATCATGTATCTGGTATGGGGAACTATCAAAGCTATATAAAGATCTCATACAACCCCATAGCAAGCAACGAAATATAAAACAACAGTGCGATTAAAAATGAGCAGAATATCTGAATAGACAGTTTTCCAAAATAGACATATAGGTGGCCGACAGGTACATGGAAAGAGGCTCAACATCATTCATCATCAAGCAAATGCAAAATAAACATCACCATGAGATATCACATCATACGTACTAGAATAGCTGTCATCAACAAGGCACGGAATGAGTTCTGGCAAGGATGTGGAGAAAAGGGAACCCTGTGCACTGTAGGCAGGATGTAAATTGGTGTGACCACTATGGAAAACAGTATGGAGGTTGCTAAAACAATTAAAAACAGAACTGTCATATGATCCAGCAATTCCATTTCTGGGTATTTTCTGAAGAAAATAAAAACACTAACTCAAAAAGACATATGCACCTCTTATTCAGTGCAGAATCTGTATATATAAAAGCCCAAGCAACCACTATGACTGAACTACCAGAAAGACCAGAATGACCAGTAACTATGATGCACTCTGACCACCAGGAGGCAGACACTCAATGTAGGAGCTGCCCTGTGGTGGTCAGTGAGCTCCCACAGGGGGAGCGCCGCTCAGCCAAAAGCCAGCCTCACAGCTGGCAAGCGCAGCTGCAGTGATGGGAGCCTCCTCCAACTCCACAGCAGTGCTACCGAGCTGCGGCAGGCAGGCACAGCGAGCTAGGATGAGTGCGAGTGGTGTGGTGCCGGCTCATGCTCCTTCCTAGCCGCCTACCGCTTGGCACACTGCTACATCCCTCAGGGGATGCCTGACTGCCGGTTTAGTCATGATCCCCCAGGACAGACAGGGATTGGGCCTACACCAGCAATCAGGGCTACATCCCTCAGGGGATGCCCGACTGCCCGTTTTGTCACAATCCCCCAGGACAGACCGGGATCGGGCCTAAACCAGCAATCAGGCATCCCCTGAGGGGTCCTGGATTGCGAGAGGGTGCAGGCTAGGCTGAGGGACACTCCCCCCGTCCCCGGGCATGAATTCGTGCACCGCGCTCCTAGTTATTTATAATGGCCAGTATAGTATATGAAAACAACCCAGGGGTCCATTGACACATTAATGAATAAAGAACATATAGTATATATGAATATCACTCATCCATAAAAAAAAATCTTGCCATATGCAACAACATGGGTGGATCTTGAAGGCATTATGCTAAATGAAATAAGTCGGACAGAGAAAGACAAATACCATATGTTCTCACTTATATGTGAAATCTAAAAACAATAAAAAAAATATAAGCCCATAGATACAGAGAACAGATTAGTTGTTGGCAAAGGTAGAGGGTGGGCAACATGGGAAAAAGGGGTCAAAGGATACAAACTTCCAATTTCAAAACAAGTCCAGTGGAGATAATGTGCAGCATGATGAAAAATAATTTTTAAAAGGAGTCAGCCCTAGCTGGTTTGGCTCAGTGCATAGAGCATCAACCTGCAGACTGAAGAGTCCGGGGTTCCATTCTGGTCAAGTGCTCCATACCACCGTTGCAGGCTCCTCCCTGGCCTGGGCCCTGGCCAGGGAGTGTGCAGGAGGCAACCAATGGATGTGTGTCTCTCACATCGATGTTTCTCTCTGTCTTTCTCTCTTCTACTCTCTCTAAAAATCAATGGAAAGATATCCTTGGGTGAGGATTAAAAAAAAAAATTCAGATGGGGGATTCGATCAACATTTTTAAAATCTTAAAGGTTGGAGTGAAATGATCATAAACTTACCAATTTAGAATTTAGAATTTGGGAAGTACACAGTAAATTAACAGAACACTTTGTGAAATAGTTAGAACTGATAGGGTAGTCACAATAGATATACAGTCACGCTGACGTATATTAGTGCAATGGAAAGTGATAACTGAAAAGCAATTCATTATTTTCATTTTTACCATCATGTAAGGGCATGACTAAGGATCTCTGCTAGGTAGTCTGTAGTCACGAGCAAACTGCAGACCTGAAGGGTGCAGGGCTTGCCTGAGGGAGGATGAATTAGCAGAGATATAAATTGGTTGGTGGCCCCCTGAGCCAAACTTAGTAGCTATTATTTTATCGACCTATTATCAATTACTTATTTACAATATTAAAACTTTACCCCACTTAGGCACTAAAAAGAAAAAACCTCAGATCACATGATATGTTGATCGACTAATGGGATTTTTCTTGATACAAGAGTAATGCAGTGGAAATTGAGGAAGCAGGTATTCCAGTGATGCCAACCATGTCTATGTTGATGCCTTTGAGCCATCAGTTTAATGTCTCTTTTCCTGGATTGCCTTGAGTGTATTTGGCACAGTTTTCAATTGGTTTTGATGCTGGCAGCTCCAGGGTCACTTGGGTACCCAGGCAGAAGTCATTTATATCGCCTTCTTCCTTTTTTCCTCACACCGAATCTTCACGGGTTTATTGAAGTTGGGGTCCTTTATAGAGGCCCATCTTTCTCAGTATTGGAACAAATAATAATAGAATTCATCCCCCCTTTATTCTCTATCTTGTCCTCAGCTGCTGAGGATAAGGTGGGTTTCAGGCTATTAATACTGCTAGTAATAGTACTATTAATACTTGAACATGTCCTATAGCCCCAACAAGGACTTCAGAAAGATCATCTAATTGAATAGTCTCAACAAATTTACTAGGTGGGAACTACTGCCTCCAATTTAAATTTAGATAGAACACTTGACTAAGCTCACACGGATTGTGTGTACAGGGTCTAAGATGCAAAATCAAAAGTTGAATTCCAGTTCCCTCACTCTTTAACACCACACTGCAGCTGGAGGCCAGTCTTTACCTGAGGACTCCTTTCCCTGCCAACCTTCCGCCTCTCAGCCTGGATCTCTGTTAAGCTGTGATGGTTCAGGGCAGGCATGTGGTCCAGGCTATCCTCCCAGCTCCACTCTCCAGCCAGACAGAGTCACCGCCCCTCCTTAGTCATAACCAGCTCCCTAATTCAGGTCCAGCTGCTCTGCCTTTGGTCTCTCAGCTGCATAAGAGAATGTGATCCACTTCTTTTTTTTAATATTTGTATTAATGTCAGAGAGAGACAGAAATATCAATGATGACAGCAAATTATTGGCTTCCTCTTGCATGCTCCCTACTGGGGATCGAGCCCACAACCTGGTCATGTGCCCTGATGGGGAATCAAACCCTGACCTCCTGGTTCATAGGTCGAAGCTCAACCACTGAGCCACACACGGGACAGGCAGGATCCACTTCTTATCCAGACCAATGCTTCTGCCATGTTGTTGCAAATGATTCTTATAGTTTGAAGACATTTTTCCATTGGTTTCTTCCAGCTGACCTGGGAAACGAGACAGTGTTGCCAACATTATTCCAGGTGGTTTTATGACTTTTGCTGTTAGCCAGTGACTCATTCCAACAGATTTAAATAAATCAGAATCGCAGATTTGAACAACTTTATACCAGTGAACTTGTAAACCTAAACAGAAACAAACAATACCTAAAAGGAAAGGAACATTTAGCAAAACTTTACTCAAGAATAATTTGAAAATTAGAATAAATGCATAATGAGAAACAGAAGTTACTTAACCAAACTACCCACTGCTGTACATGTCTAGTTCTGGTAACATCTTGAACTATTTTTTCTGTGCATTTCCTTCAAGTGCTTGATGCTCATACCTGCATGCTGGGAGGTCTCCTTTAGTTATTGCACGTATTGGGCAATATCTTTATTCCATATGGTTTGGTTTTTATCTGTCTTTGGAGCAAAGAGGTGTAATTTTTTTTAAAAAAAATATGGTTTTATTGATTTGAGAGAGAGAGAAAGAAAGAGAAACATCCATGTGAGAGAGAAACATCCATCAACTGCCTCCTGCACTCACCCCCAGCCAGATATCAAGCACACAACCTGGGCACGTACCCTGACCAGGAATCAAACCGGTGACCTTTTGGTGCACAGGACAAACCTCAACCAATTGAGCCACACCAGCCAGGGCAAGAAGGTGTAAATGTTCTCCATTGGTCCAGTCCCCTGTAGTGACATCAAATCTTTAGAGTGTTTCACTCTGAGGTTTCTAAATGTTTTCAGTATGCTTAATCTGTATCAGGTTTCTCCAGTGTTGTTTGCATTAAGTGCATTTTATCACAGAATGCTCCATTTTTGGAGTAATTATTGACAGCTCCCTAAGTAATATTTACATAATTTATTTAAGCAATGCTGATGCAGACCTTTCTTACACATTAAAAATTTCACAAGATTTTGCACAGCTGCATTCCAGTAGAATTTACCAAGAAAAGACAAATTCAGAGCGAAGCACATGTATATAACATCCTCTTCAGAAATTCACAATGCACACCAGCTCTATGGAAGCTAGAGAAGCCTTCCAGTGAAAAACCCTATTTAACTTTCTTTACATTCATTGACTGCTTATCTGGCCAAAGGATTCTCGATTTATTTCAAATCACCCCTTTAAAATAGTATGTGGGAAATTGTGTTATCTTTAAAAAAGTATTCAACAGTTCAACACATATGAGACACGCTTCCTTTAACAGAACTTCATCTCTCAATGAATCTCCTGCTTTTCTCTCAAGTTTGTTACAATATCATTTACTCATAAATCTCAGACAGTATAACCAGCATAACCATCATCCGAGAGGAAATTACTTACAATGAAAATATGCTCCACGCCTGTATTCCCGAGGGCCTATTTTACAACATGTTCTTAAAAATACCACACACACACACACACACACACACACACACACACACAGGAAAAGATACGGGGTGGTATTGGGAATACTGGTGACCAAGAACATTGCATTCATAGTAGGAGACGGTCAGTGAGGTCTCCGGTGCCCTCTGTTGTGTCTTGGCTTTTCAACAGGAACAATGAGTCCTGTTGACAGATAGTCCCTCTTTATGAATTTCAGTTGGTCTTCTGAGAAGATACCCCCCAAATTTAGAGCAATCTGATAGGAAGGCGACTGGGAGCTGTGAACGGGTTTGTTCTCAGTCTGACAGAAGTAAACGCTTCACTTCTTCAGAGGAAACAGTCTCCTGGGGCAGGGTGGGTGCCGTGGGTGCGTGGATGAAACGCTGACTGGTGAAGCCCTACCCCTACCTACCCGGGGGCAATGGTGCTGGAGACCCTGGTGCAGTCTCCCACCTGCGGGCTCGGGCCAGACCCAGCGAAGGAGCTGAATGTTCATGAGGGAAAAGCCCAGCATGAGCCATGGCCCATCACACCCATCACACCCATCACACCCATCACCCCCATCACACCCATCACACCCATCACCCCCATCACACCCATCACACCCATCACACACATCCCACCCATCACACCCAGCACACCCATCACACCCATCACCCCCATCACACCCATCACACCCATCACACACATCCCACCCATCACACCCAGCACACCCATCACACCCATCACCCCCATCACACCCATCACACCCATCACACACATCCCACCCATCACACCCAGCACACCCATCACACCCATCACCCCCATCACACCCATCACACCCATCACACACATCCCACCCATCACACCCAGCACACCCATCACACCCATCACCCCCATCACACCCATCACACCCATCACACACATCCCACCCATCACACCCAGCACACCCATCACACCCATCACCCCCATCACACCCATCACACCCATCACACACATCCCACCCATCACACCCAGCACACCCATCACACCCATCACCCCCATCACACCCATCACACCCATCACACACATCCCACCCATCACACCCAGCACACCCATCACACCCATCACCCCCATCACACCCATCACACCCATCACACACATCCCACCCATCACACCCAGCACACCCATCACACCCATCACCCCCATCACACCCATCACACCCATCACACACATCCCACCCATCACACCCAGCACACCCATCACACCCATCACCCCCATCACACCCATCACACCCATCACACACATCCCCAAGGCCCGCATGCTGAGCCGCCACCTCTCACCCGTTGTCTCCTACGCAGCTTTGCTTCAGAGCCCCCTTTCCTTCACCGGGACAGTCACTGCCTGTAGCTGCGGCGTGTCTAATAGTCACCTCTCATTAGTAAGGAAACGTCGCTCACCCAAGGAGCCACATACGCCTTTATTATCTGTAAAGCGATCTGCGCGGGAGCCGGGTCCGCCCGGCCGTGGAGCGCGCACCTGGGACAGCTGCCTGCCCCTGGGCATCACGGACCTCAGAGGGGTGGGGAATGCATGTGCGGGGTGTGCTTAGAGGCAGGGGTTTGTGGCGAGAGGTGGTGTCTGCGGGGGAAGTCTGCACGCACAGCCTCTCGGCCGCCCAGTGTTCCTGCCGGCGGACCCGTCCGTTCCCTGCACAGGTGCCAGCAGGCTCGCCGGGCGCACAGGCCGGGCCGGGAGCGTGTGCGGTTTGGCGTCCGGGTGGGGCAATGACCGCTCCCGGGGAGAACAGGACGGAAGCCTAGGAGACAGGGAAGGAGAGAGGGAAGGAGAGAGGGGCCGCGCTGCACGGGGAATCCAGGCTGTGCAGAGGTGAACTTCAACGCCATTGTAATGTGTAATGGCGGGGAAATGTCATTCATCCCTCTGCCTTGTGCTCACACGGTTTGAGCGAACGCAGACACGCTGTCCATGGAAACAAAGCAGCGGCATGAGACGATCTAACATCAGAGGATCGGTGCCACACCTTTCTCTTTTTATTTAGAAGAGTTTGAATCTGGAAGCCAGGAGGCTGTTAAGACAGACAATGCAGCACATTATTATTATTTTGTGTGTTGGTTTTGATGTTTCCCTTTCATTATTTCCTCACTCCGTCTTATTTTTCTTAATACAGAATATACCCAATAGAAATAATTGTGCCCTTTTTTGGTTTCCAGGTGATCGGTTATGAAATGTGGCCCACCGGGTCACTGTATGGACAGCTCGGTGCTAGTTTGGAAATGACATTGGGTATCAAGCAAAAGTGGGGGGGGTGGAGGAGACGATGTGGGTGGATAGAGTGAGCCACACAACGAGCTGGAGAGGCGCCATAGTTATGTGAATGTGAGATTAATAGACACAATCAAACTGGTGGGAAACAAACACAACCGAACCCAAAAAATCACCCCACGCATTTCACATAGTCCCGTTATAGGGGCAGCGATGCCTCCCTGGGCAGAGGATGCTGAGCCGTGTGTGACTCTGTGAGGAGCACCTGCAGGAGCCTAGACTGTATTCCAATGTTCACCTTCTGACTGCCGTGCTCTAGTGGCTAATTAATAGCACTTACATTTCCTGTCGTCGCTGTGTCAGCTCCTCAGTCACAGGTCAGGGTACCTGCTCCAAACAGCTGGGCCCTTTCGTGTTAAGAAATCCGGGGAAAAGGCCCGCAGGGGGTCAGGCGACCCTTGCCCTTTGCCCTCCCCCTGCTTCAGAAAGAGATTCCCTGTTTTTTTAATTACAGCAGAGGCTGTCATTCCAGTAATGAGTTCCCCATCTGCATCTGGTTTCCAATTCACATGGATCATGGAGGTGAGAGCAGGTGACACTTTTCTCTGGCTGTGTTTACGTGCTGTCAAAAGAGCTCATCTCTTCAGTCAGTTCCGGGGGAAAGTCAGCTCAATAATTTGCTTGTTGTCAGGTAGCAAGCGGTTGACAGAATTGTCCACCTCTGACCAGTTTAATATTGTGAGAAACACAATGGCATCCGGTAGGTTATTTCAGCTACCTCCCTCCCTCTCCTCCCATGACTGTTCTCCATGTATTTTGTTCGGAGTCGGTTCTCACAGCAGCTCATTAATTGCAACATGTTTTATAATTCTTATTTTGTGTTCACATGTGCCATATCATGATAACTTTGTGGGGCCAGAAAGGCAGATCATGGTGTCTCCATTGTGGAGATTAGAAAATATTGAGTTAGATGGAAGATAAATAACTTCTATAAAGTCATTTAACAGAAGGAGAACATGGGCCATCTGATTTCTAGTCAGCACACACACACACAATTTTATCCTTTAAATAACTCTATACAACCCTTTCCATCATGGAAAATCAGATTTCAATTTGTCTATTGATATCTAAAAGACAACTTACATAACACTAATTATGCACTATGTTAAATAATTTTCTTAAAATTAATTGACCAGTTAGAAATATATTAATATGCCTAATAAAGTATTTGCTTTGTTAAGTGCGTGAAAATAGACATTTTCTTGATAAAATGCTCTTATAGAGTCACATTTTTTACATTTCTGGGTCTAAATACAGGATCTAAATAGCTCTCCATCTAGTTGTTATTAAGGTTAAGTGATTATCAATAGTTAAAATCATTAAAACTATGTTTAGTATTCATGTGAAGAGTAGGCAAATAGGATGGTAAATTTAAAGAAAGTGAGTAAATAAAAAGACTTTAAAAACCTACAGGTAGAAAACCAACCTAATTTTACCAAGCTAACGAACAATCTTTCCATAAAGCTTTCTCTGCAAGAACGAGGCATTACGTCATGTTTCTGGGGCAAGCTTCCCAGCTGGTTCACACCTGGTTCCCAGAAGTCCTGCGGGTGAGGGCACAGCTGGGTGCCCCGTGCTCAGGTTGGAGTCTACATTAGTGACCTGGGCGTAGACACCTACAGTGCTTGGTTATTGTTGTTGCTATTATGTTTTTAATTGGAGATTCTATTTAAACTTCCCCCTAAAATTCAGTGTTTGGATATTTTTCTACGGTTAGGGTAGAAAACATTTCTAAGGCCCAGAGAACATTCCTCTTTTGAAACACAGTATCAAAGTGTTATAATTGTGTTTTTCTCTGAGCATTTCTGCTGTCCAGCATAAAGCAACCACGCAGCATATCTGTAGGTTACAGGCAGTGATGCTGGTGTCTTACACTCGGTGTTCAATGACTTCTAACTGTCACCAAGGGTGAGGTGAAAGTTGTGTTCAGGAGTCTTTCCCTCTTTATCCCCTTGTCAGCCTTTGTCACACAAACCTGTTTCATATTGCTTAGGTATTAAGAGTATATGTTGTGAGCAATAGGTGATTTATCTATGTTGCCAAAGAAAAGTTTTTATTTAAAGCCATGTAGAACTCAGCCTGTGTGGCTCAGTGCTTGAATGTCGACCTATGATCCAGGAGGTCATGGTTCGATTCCTGGTCAGGGCACATGCCCAAGTTGTGAGCTTGATCCCCAGTGTGGGGCGTGCAGGAGGCTGCCTATCAATGATTCTCTCTCATCATTGATATCTCTCTCTCTCTCTCTCTTCCTTCCTCTCTGAAGTTAATAAAAATGTATTTAAAAATAAAATAAACCCATGTTGAAGTATGAATATGTGGCATATTACTGTTAACTGCATAAACTTTCTTAACCTCCTAACTTCATGGGTGAAAGTTTGTCAGCATAAAACTATAACACATCTTTATCCTCAGAGTTTAATTTTAGAAATCCTTATATGTAAAAAGCAGCAAAATGGAAACTCTAATTTCCTACCAGTACCCTGACTACGTTCTTATTGTACTATAATTAAAGTCCCTGAGAAAAGACATGACTGTCTGCCTTGTGAGGATACACTGTGTCTTCCCATCTAAGCCATGTGGTCTGCCACTGTTGTAGGCATTTGAGAGATGAAGGCTTCTGGGAGATTTGCTTGTCAAAAGAAGGCAGCATGTGACCCCTCCCTCTAGCTATCCCGAAACCCATTTTTTAGAAAAATGTTAAATGCATTAACCTTGTTCTGATCTTGGCACATCTCTGCAAAGCCATTCTCAGGCAGGGATAATTGAAAGGTATGAATTTTTATATAGGCTTAGCTGTTAAAGTATTTTTCCTGAGGCAAAGCCAAAGGCTAAGCCTGTGCCACCCATTGCCCCACCAGAGCTGTGGGCTGGCTCGATGCCTCAGCTCAGTGATCCAGGGATGAACAAGGGCTCATGAATTAGTTCTTGTTATAATTTATATCTCTTTTTGTCTTCATTTTTACTTACTCTGCACATATCCTGGTTATGAAAGTTGGGTCTGCTTCTAAACTTCAGCTTTAATCTAGGAATACATAGACAATGTTAACTTAATCTTTTTTTAGGATATTTCTTTTTTTATGTGTCAATCCTGTAATTTAGGGTTACTAGTAATATATGTCATGGTAAAATACTCTTCAGATAGAATTAAATAATACTCCTAACAGGTACTATTAGATAGCCCACACGGTGTGGATCAGCTCAGCAGAAGGAGCACAAAATTCTAAGGCATTCTAATTTATTTTGATTTATCTAGGAATATTTTTTATGTCTTCATCATGGAGTAAAAAATTGTAATGGTACGTTTCAGAAATTATTTTTTAAATCTCTAACTTGAATATGAAAAAAGAAGGGAGATACACATTTTTATTCTGCTTTGATTTTGCCGAGGCAAATATTCTACAACCTATATCAAGAGAAGTTGGGACAAAGTCAAGTCTGGATTTGGAGATAGTTACAGAGCTTTTTCTGGGGGACAGAAGCACCCACACAGCTTGCCTTCAAGGACACTGTCATGGAGGCCTCATCAAGGCCATGGTGAGTTGTGCCTAAGGCCTCGGTTGCTAAGGGACATCAGGGAATGCATTGCACAATTCCTTATGGAACTCTCACCTGGCCTGCAGTTGGTCTTGAAGCCACTGGTGACATCTAGTTACCATCCAGTTTACCCTACATGCATCCCACCTCTTCTCTAAATCAGCTTGAGGCATGAGTGGAGTCTATGCAGGTCTCTTTGCCTGGGTAGGTGTGGCTCAGTGGTTGAGCATCAACTCATGAACCAGGAGGTCAAGGTTCAATTCCTGGTCAGAGCACATGCCCAGGTTGTGGGCTCCATCCCCAGTAGGGGTTGTGCAGGAGGAAGCCCATCAGTGAGTCTCTCTCATAAATGTTTCTATCCCTCTCTCCCTCTACCTTCCTCTCTCTGACATCAATTAAAAAATAAAACAAAATCATTTTTAAATATTTCCTACCCAGTCAGGCCCTTGCTACACAGAAAGAAGACATCATGCAAGTCTGCTCTGAGTCCATCTCAGTGATTTGGGTTATATTAAGAAAAATTTTTTCTACGTTTTTAAAATGTGGATGCCATACTTTGCATTTACTGGCATTGGAGCAGATTTTACTCAGCGACCATTTATTTATTTATTCACCATCCAGCAATTATATAATGAGTGCTTATTATGTGCGGGGCATTATTAAGTGTTGGGGAGCTTGCTGTGAAGCACAGAATCTGCATGTTGACAATGTGTCCCTCTCTTAATGAGCCTATAATTAGGATTATTTTAGGAGAAATAGAGCTTCACTGTCATAAATTATCTTGGGGAATAATAGGGGAGGGGAGGGGAGGGGATACTGTTTTTCTCAATCATGATCTTTCTCTGACTTTACTGCTGTGCAGATGTAGCTTAAGAGTCAGGGAAGGAGATTAGCTGTTATTGTTACTGTTATTATTTACCAATGGAAGCATTGAACTCAAGTTGAATAGTGGGTGGAATCAAGGTAATAAGTTAAAAAAATAATAACAAATGGATATAAATGGAATTACTTAGAAATTGAAAGAATGTTTGAGAAACTGGGTGGGATGTTTTCCTTGAGGCATGGTTTCATGGGCTTAAACCTACACCCAAACCCTCTTCTTAGGTATATATTAGCTCTATTTATTTGCAAAAATAAATCTCTAAGGGGATGGGATGCACACATGGCAGGTCCAGATGAAGCACATGTTAACATAAAAAACCATTGAAACCTGTAAAGAATTTTTGTGAGTTTATTTAAGCCAAACTGTCAACATATGCCGGGAAGCAGAACCTCAATGAGTTGAGATAATGTTCCGGAGAATGGCAGGTTACATGTGTATTTACACATTGCAATCAAAGGAAAGGACATAGGTGGGTTACATGGAATCCATTGGTGATAGACTAGAGAGGTGGGAGAAAGCAAAGCTGGGAAACCCCTGGGACTGGATAAAAAGTAAAATGATGGACACATACTTAGGTGGGCGCAGGAACAATTAACATGATAACAATGAAGGAATTTGTGGTCTCGGTCCTGGAGCCCAGGCATACTAGGTAGTACCCCAAGAGGTCCAGAAAAAGGGAAGTTACAAGTTACCCAGACATTTCTAAGGGTATGTTATTATAGATGCAAAAAGACAGATAGGCTCAGTTAAGGTAAAGGTTGACCTTGTCAGTGAAGATACGGGCCTAGGACGTAACCACCCACCATGACTGCTTTTAGTTAAAGTTTAATTTCAGACCAACCTATGTGGTTACTTTAGGTCTCTGAGTTTGCAAGACCGCCAAGCAGGCCTTCCCTGAGCTAGTCAGGTTAGCACGTGGCCCCTTTCATCAACACACACAGTTCCATCGGGGGCTTCCTGGTCAGCAGGTATGTACAGGAGGCCTGTGACTCAAGGGTCCACTGCTTGATGGGGTGGAGTCTCTCTCAGCCTGGTGCCCTGCAGTTTAATAACAACAGTACGATCCTGGCATTTGAGGGCGAGCATGTTCTCTCCTCCCAACTCTCAGCGTAGACTGACAGTCAGCTCTACTCTGGGCACAGGTGGCCAGAAGATGGGGCTCCTTTTTCCCACCAACTCACAGTCAACAGCATTCCCTTTAGAGTATGTACCCAGTGAAATAGGAATTTTTAGGGGGATATAGGCAAGTTTAGGAAATTTTAAAAATTAAGGGTCTGTGGAAATAAACAGGGCTAAGAGCAGAGGTTACATTTCCACAAGACAGGGGAGCTGGGAGAAGGTACATTTCCATAATACCAGGGAGCCAGGTGCAGTGATGGTTCAGTAAGACAAGGGAGAGGCAACAGTTACATTTACATAAGATAAGGGACTGGGAGTAACCAAAGGCCTATATTTACAAAATAAAGGAGGAAGAAAGCCCAGAGGGAATGGGAGGACAATGAGGGAGTAGGGAGGAGGGTCACATATGTCCCATGTGAGGTTGACTTTTGAGCTCAGAAGTTGCTATAGTGACAGAATCAAAGGGAATATTGACCATCAGAAGGATATCAGGACACAGAGACTTGCAGCCTTTATAAACCATGGAAACAGGAATTCAGGGGCACATCTTTCCCCCTCCCCACATGGCCGTGTGTGCTGGGACATTCTTTCCCCTTCCCCCTGTGGGAGCCTGTACTTGTTCTTCAATAAATCTCCACCTTTGCTATACTATCTTCCGTCCATAGATTCATTCTTCGGCTCCGACAGACAAAGAATCTGGGGAACTATCCTGCCCAGGGGAACACCGTATGTTCCAGTACAGAAATCCCCTATCACCAGTATTTCTTGTCCCTCCCTCAAGCTGTGTTTCAGAGGCTAAAATCCAGGGAAGTGTGGCTTAAAGGTAGGGGGCATCCTTTCTCCACCAGCCAGCCCCCACTTCCAGGGCATATTCTCTACCTTAGGCGTGGCAGGCCAAGAATACAGGGTCCCTGTCCTAGCTCCTAGGGCAGAGTTCCACCTGGGGGAGGCAAGCCAAGACCAGAGGCCACTGCCCTGCAAGCACCTTGTTCCTGATACAGGGTCTTTCCTCTGAGAGAAGCAGGCCATGGCCCAGCCCCTGAAGCCAAAGCAGTGTCTTAGGGCTTTTCCCAAGGGAAGAGATGGGTCCTAAGACAGGATTCTGAATCTCTCCACAGGAACCCACTTTACTTAGAGGAGAATGTGGGGAAATCCAAGCCAAAGGGCTCTGCAGGAAACAATGAACATTTGGGTAGCAAACATTTAAGAGGAGACTGTTAACTTCATCAAGGGAGCAAGATAAGCTATAGACCATCTAGTTCACCGATGGGAACCAGAAAAATAAATAATCTGCATGAACTGGCCAAAGATATTGTTCCTGCAAAGCGGACCAAATGTAATCCAATCTGGACCTGTAGTAATTTGTACCACAAGCCATTGTCGAAAACAATTGAGTGCTTATGGTATCCAACACCCCAGTTGAAATATGAGCTCGTGCTCAGGCTTAGTACTTCGATAGAGTAAAACCAAAATCGATGCGGTAGTAATATGTCCAACATTCAACATGGTAAGAATGATCTATGGCAATTTATTTAGAAATAAGAAATAAACAATTTGTGCAGCAGAAAAGAAATATAGGATCCTTTACAACTTCATTTACAACTTAAAATACTTATAGAATATATAAAATATTGAGTGTTTCTATTAGCATTTTGCAAATCATTTTGGTTACTTTCAAGTTCATCATTGACATCTTTTGTTATTACTGAAATCTAATTGGAACTGTCCACTTTTGAGGGAATTTGAGATGAGAGCATGCTGAGATCATAGTGGGAAAAAGAATTCTATAACAAGTAGATGAGATGACAGTGTTATTGACACACTTTGAGGGATATAAATAGAAGTGTATAACTACACCCAGGAAAAGAGTGACATTAAGGAAAGTGGTTATAAATATTTCCTTAATTTCTAAATTAATAAAGAAACAAAACAAAGTAGATCCACTGACTACATTTGGGAAAATCAATAGTATTCCTTTAATAATAATCTTCTTTGAATTCCAAAGTCGCTTATCATGTATATATATTTCATGTTCATATTTCGACCTTGGATAAATTGCCTAAACTCTGTTTATCATAATGTCATCTTTAATAAAACGGTAATAACATTTAGTACCTCACAGAATTGCCCTGAAAATTTTCCTTTGATTGAGTATAAAAGTGTCTTCCATCTATTTCTAACTGATGCCAAAATAACAGATTGATTGATTTAGCCATTGTAATAAAGAACCTGTCAATTCAATAACATGATAAAAGTTGCTATTTTAGCTTGTCACCTTTGAAAGCTCATTGATTTTATTTTCACGTTTTAATAAACTATAATGCTAGATCACACTTAGGGTTTATATTTAACTTATCCAAACTGGCACTGTACACCTGTATTAACTTTCTGTGTTTTCTAAGTCTTTTAAGACTGAATGGATTAATGAAAATCAGATATCAGCAAATTTGTGACTTGCACTTTTATTCACATTTCAATTTTTGTCTCAATTAATTCCTTACTAAAGACATCACATCTTGTTTGTGCCTGAGAGAGAATCACACAGGAACACCATTTGGGACTATGCATGAAAGAGAAGGAAACCTTAATCTTGTTAAGGTGAAAAATGTGACATTTACCTCCACCAATTAATATAGCAGCATGTTAGTAAATTGATGAGCATTAACATAAATGCATAAAATGGGATAATTAAAATAATTAAAAATTTAACGTGCTTTATATTATCACTTTTAAAAAATATGTTTGGTAAAAATTGTACTTCTCCAAAACCAGAAATAAAAATGGGGGCCATAAGAAATGAACTTTAATTTTCCAATTCCACATATAAAGACAGACTTGAGTTTTTGAGACTATGTGCTTTAAATTACCTTGTGATTTTAAATGATCTTGATAAAGGTAATCACTAAGGTCATATACATTTGAGATGACTTCTGTAGCTACTAATATTGGACATGCACTTTTTCAACAACTGTTTACAGTATTAAGGTCACCTCCCCCTGCAAAATTATACTACTTTTAGAAAATTTAATATTTTGTGTAAGTTGAGTGAATGGTATCTTACTGAAATACTTCATTCATTTAAATTTAAATAATCATTTCTAACTTAAAAAACCAGAGTACAAAATGGCTCATTTGGATAATCTAGGAGTATTCTTCCTTTCTCAAAAAAACTGTCTATGCTGAAACCGGTTTGGTTCAGTGGATAGAGCGTCGGCCTGCGGACTGAAGGGTCCCAGGTTCGATTCCAGTCAAGGGCACGTACCTGGGTTGCGAGCACTTCCCCAGTAGGAGATGTGCAGGAGGCAGCTAATCGATGTTTCTCTCTCATCGATGTTTCTAACTCTCTATCTCTCTCCCTTCCTCTATGTAAAAAAATTAATAAAATATATTTTTTTAAAAACTGTCTAATTGGTTGGCCAACATGCTTTTGCCATATCCAGGTGCCGGGATGCCATTCTTCTGCCTTCCCTATTTTCCTGGCCGGTGTTCTCCTGTGTATTAGTTTTGATTTCCAAATGTTGCCCACCTTTTGGCTTCTCCATTCTCACTTTCAATTCACACTCTACTCATTCCCTTTTGATCCTATGCCCACCATTCCACTGAACTGTTCACCCTAAAATCCCTAATGACTGTCTCTACTAAGTATAGTTAAAAATTTTCAGTATTCATCTTACTTAATTTCTAATTCTTTCTTGGCACATCTTTTCAAAAATATCTTCACCATTTCCGTAACACAGAAGCTCAGACTGGGTAGATGGCTTTTCAGTTCAGTTGCTGGATCTTCCTCTTTTCCCACTTTCAAAATGTTTGACCTGCTAGGAACTTGTTCTCGGACCCTCTTCAGTTTGATCACATACACAACCATCTCACAAACTGCATTCCTGTGCTAGCATAGTGGCCCTGATTTATATAGCTCATAAATGTTTATGCATCCGTTTTTTTCCCAAAACATAAATTGTCCCCAAGTGCCATTGAACTTGTTTGAGAGTTCAGGCTACATCTTACAGCTGGTCTGAAGGCCAGTTCACGTGATGCCCTTGAGACATCTCTGTAAATGACCTTCTTTATAGCTCAACAGATGGAGGTTCGGGAAAGCATTTGAACCAGACTGTGTTAATCTGGGGAGGTTGGGAGCCTTAAGGGAGGACTGTATTATATGGGAATTATATGGGAAATAAGGACAGGAGAGTCCTCCAGTGAGACTATGTGCAGAACTTTCCCCCACCGGATATGTGAAAGGCTGGATTTTATTTTATTTTATTTTTTTGAAAGGCTGGATTTTAGTGGCCAGTGGAATTTTCTGAAGATCTGATGTAACTCTTATGCATTCAGACACTGTCATCTGAATCTGTTCATTCTTTGAATGAGAATGTGGGGGAATGGGGAATGTGTACCCTCGTCTCATCTCCCAGAGGACATCCATACCTGACCCCCCTGCTGAAGCAATGGCCTTCCCCTGGATCATTGTTTGATTTTTACGGGTGGTATATCTTTCTGGTTCTTCTGAGGGGCACTGCAATGCATGTTGACTTATGTTTATTCACATTTAAAAAAAAGCACTTACTGTGCTAATTAGTATTTCAAGATGATAAGCTATCTGTATTTCCCATACAATTCCCTTGAGTTCAAGGCACAAAATACCAGGAAAGATTCATTGGATAGGTAGTTTCCTGAAAGGTAGACTTTTGATTGTTAAATAAAATAAAACATTTACTGTTTTGTTCACTCAATCAATGATTTTACAGGTGTATGTCGAGCAGTGGCCGCCAGGTGGTGTGGAAGAGGTCAACAGGGCACTGTAGAACTTGGTCTTATTTGGAGGAGGATGAGACAGGATCTTGAATCCTTAGAAGGTGTGATACAGAAAGCATATTATTAACTAAAAATGAATTAAGGTTATTTAACATTATTTCTCCATAAATGTTTGTTTTGTGTTAAGGAAAACGAATCCAGTTACTTTAAATTCTCAAAGTAAATATAACAAATAGTTGGATGGGAATATAATTGCTCTTTTGGTAATTTTGTTTATGCCTGTTTTTGACTTTATGTATTATTTCTGTTATGATAAATATTATTAAATACTGGTCTGAGCTAGTGAGTGAGAACTTATAATCCTGTCTTTGGTCCCACCTCCCTTCAATGATAACTACTACTTAGCAATTACTCTCAGTAAAAAATATTCCTATTAATCCTCCAGATCTACCTTAAATCTTCCTCATTTCAAGAAACCATCCTGACCATGGATATGTTTTTTCTCCCTGAAGAATCTTAATTTCCATGGCATTTCTTTATTTATTTTAATTATTTGTTATATAATTTTAGCTGCTATTCCATTCTATGTCTTTTTCTCTTCAATGAATTTATGGATTTCTTGTATCAGTGACCTACATGTTATATTTTTTTTATATTCCATGCTTGCCAGAAGGTGGAACACATAATAAATGATCACAAAGTAGTCTCTGAACATACAGAAGTAAGATTCTCTTGGCCAACCATGAGGAAAATCAGTAATTGAAAGCTATGTGGTCTCTTGAGTGGCAATACTATAAAGTCAGAGCACAAATGGCTTACAAATCCAGATATATTTGTTCAGTTATATTATACTAGAGGTCCGGTGTATGACATTCATGCACTGGGGACTGGGGGGGTCCCTCAGCCCAGCCTGCACCCTCTCGCAGTCTGGGACCCCTCAGGGGATGTCCAACTGCCTCTTACATTGAGCATCTACCCTCTGGTGGTCAGTGTGCATCATAGCAACCAGTCGTTCTGCCGTTCGGTCGATTTGCATATTAGGGTTTTATTATAGAGGACTAGAGACCTGGCGCATGAAATTCGTGCATGGGTATGGTCCCTAGGCCTGGCCTGCAATCAGGGCCATCTTTCCTGGCTGCTGGCAGCCAGCCCTACCCCTGCCACCACCCACCCCCTATTCCCCATTCTCCACAGGGCGATCAGAGCCTGCTGGAGAGGGGACAGGGATTGAGAGGTTGGCTGTTCCTCCCTGCTTGCTGGCCCCGCCCCCCGCTGCGGGTCACCCTCTGTGTGTGGGGTGACTGGCAGGGCAGAGGCTTTCGTCTGGAGCAATTGGGGCCTGCAGGCTGGAGCAGCTCTTGCATTTGAGTATCTGCCCTCTGGTTGTCAGTGGGTGTCATAGCAACTGGTCGTTCTGGCATTTGGTTGATTTGCATATTACTCTTTTATTATATAGGATAGGATCAATGATTATGTATTCCTAGGAATTTGTTTTTAAGTCCTCAGAATTCAATTAAATATTTCATCATTGGTAATATTTAAGAAGATAGGTATATTTTGTGATATGTAAACAAGCACAATACTTTGAGTTTTTGTGGGCTCTCTTACAAAATTCTGGATGTATCTCTATTTCAGTAGGTCAAAAAAACTAAAACATCAAAAATGAAGATAACCTAGTAAGTGTGATATGACTCCACTTTCCTATTGACTGATATACTTGGTCCATATAATGTAGACTTAGTTTCTAAAAGTAAAGTACTACAATGGTTTGACTTTGGGGGTTTTTCCTCTCATACTAATTAGGTTAAACGTGTGTGAAATGTGGTATAAAGGTAAGTTTACATGGGGTTTTTATTTTAATTCTGTTGCAAAATATTCTGGAAATCTGCCACGGTTTTTGTTTGTTTGTTTGTTTTATTGTGTGGGATTGAGTAATTTCACCATAACTGTGCTGTGCACCCACCTTGAGGGCATGAGGTGTTTAAGTTATAAAAATGTAATCAGTGTGCTACCAATCAGCATGCTTTTAGGAAGTGAAATAAAACAAATATGGATATGTTATGAATTCAATGTTTAAATAGAAGTTTATCCCTGAACTGCATTTCAACTGGAAAGATCTGGTTAGCATGTTTTGTGTATTGACTATTTGGGTCATTAAACCTGATAGTTCGCAGTTTGGTTGAGGTTTGTAGTCACTGGGTGTGGGCTGGCTCATCAGAGAGCCCAGGCCATGAGAGCAGGGGCTGAAGCTGGCTCTGCCCCTTGTGCACCTGCTGCCCTGGGCCACCCCTGCATTCCTTCAGGTGCAGCCAGCCATGCAGGGGCCCTTGGGAAACGGAGCTACTGTACCTAAACGTTGCCGGGGATTCTTTCTAGACCCACTTAGTTGGTGGTTGCACGGCAGTTCAGTTTTACCTTGCTGATCTCCTTGTCCTGGGTACAGAGATTAAAATAAGTCCCTTGTCTAGGCACCCACTCCTTCATAATGAGAGTTCCAAATCTTGGATGCAGGAGAAAATGTATCGGCCACGCCAGAAATTGAAGGCGCCTTACTGCTTAGCTAGAAGCAATTACATCACTCTTAAAAATATGGGTGTCCCTATGAAAACCTATGTTTTACAAGATTCAACGACTCCTCCACGTTTTCTTTTTGGTTGATTCATAAATTATATTTAAGCCAAATAATATATCTTCCTCCTTCAGTGTTTGAACCGGGATCACTTCCTATTTTATTTATTTTAATTCTTATAAAAAAGCATTTCTGGAATGTTTTAGTTGAAAGCAAGGATATTTTTTCTCACTTGACTCAAATGGAGTGAACCCTGGTAGAGGACAGGAAACACAAATGAACTCCCAAACCTGTGCATTAAGATCACGATAGATATTCCATGTTTAGGCACCAGGAATCCCTGTAGGAATCATGTGCATCCAATTTGTTTGGGGACATGTATAATTCACCACTCAATATTTGGTAACATCTTTAATGTATTAATTAGTATTGTGTTCATTCTACATTATAACATATTTAGCCCAGAGGTAAAATATTAGACTTTGCTTGAATTTATTTAAAAAAATAAAATACTATTATGTAAAAGTACACCTGTGTATTTGCATGTTTGTATATGTATATGTGTGTGTGTGTGTGTGTGTGTGCATTATCTGTAATAAAGGCAATTTCTGAGAATTGTTTGCTGAATATCTTTATAAGAAGATATATATCATTTGTATTGATGACTTGTGGTTTGTCATTTATGAAGCTTAAATACATCATTTTCTTATTTGAAAAATATAAATCTACTTCTCTCTCTCATACACACACACATATATACATAAACACACACACAATCCATATACTTTTATTATTATTTAAATAGAATTGGTAATAGATTATAAAATTATCCCCAAAACTATATTTTAAAAAAGTCTGGCTGCAAGGTAATACTAATGTACATTAAATGTATATATCCATCAATTCATCTCTCTAGATATGCTACATAATAAGTAGGAGTAAGTGATTTTCTCTCTGTTAAAAATTATATATATGTATATATATATGCCATTTGTTCCATAACAGGTATTAACAGAAGAAGCCATTCTCCTCCTGTTCCCTTCTCCATATATATATATATATACACACACACACACATGCACACACACACTCTAGTTTTATCTTCTCATGAAATGCATGAAATGATAGGTTATTGTCACTTTCTCTTTAAAGAGATCACATTTTTTATTCATATTTTACTCTGCTGTCTATTATATTTAATGACCTTTATTGTGTTCCATGCTGTAACTTCTCTCCTCGATGTCTTCACCATTACAAGTTCTTGTACTACATATTATAAGACATATATAGGAGTAAAAATGAATGGAATTAATTGCTGAACAGTAGGAAGTGTGCAGTCATATGTCTATATTTATAGTCATTCTTCTCCTAATATATATTACACTTATTTATGTTTATCACCATGCTTCGTCTGAGAAAGGCTTTTTTTTTCAGTTGAGGAATTATAAAGAATTATCTGAAAGCACAGAACTTTATTTTGACCTATGAAAAGAAATCAAGGAATGAGGAGAGACACACCTTGGGATTAGTTTATTAATACCTTTTCTCTTACAGAACCATATACTTCATTCATTCACATGTACATTACTTAACTATGTAGAAGTAAAAAATAAATTTAAAAAGCACCTCGTATTAAGAAAACCATGGGTAATTGACCTAGAAAGGAGAAATCTGAAGGAAAGGGGTTCAGGAATTCACAGTGACCTGGCAGGTGTGGGTAAGTGGTTGAGCGTCTATCTATGAACCAGGAGGTCATAGTTCTATTACTGATCAGGGCACATGCCCAATTTGCAGGCTCCATCCTCAGTAGGGAGTGTGCAGGAATCAGCCAATCAGTGATTCTCTCTCATCATTGAGGTCTTTATTTTATTTTATTTTTATTGATTTCAGAGAGGAAGAGAGAGAGAGAGAGAGAAACATCAATGATGAGAGAGAATCATTGATTGGCTGCCTCTTGTATGCCCCCCCACTGGGGACCAAGCCTGCAAGCTAGGCATGTGCCCTTGACCAGAATAGAACCCGGGACCCTTCAGTCTGCAGGCCAATGCTATATCCACTGAGCCAAACCAGCTTGGGCTCATCATTGAGGTTTCTATCCTTCTCTCCCTCTCCCTTCCTCTCTCTGAAACCAATAAAAACATATTTTTTTTTTAAAAAAAAGAAATTCATAGTAAATTTTGCCTCATTCCCATTGTGTTGCCATAAGGAAGCATCTGTGTTCAGTTGAAGTACAAAAGGAGAATGAGGCTTATTTGTCTTCACTTTTATAATATTCATGTCCTGGGTAATTTCCGACAACGGAATCATTTACCAAAAAAATGACTACAAGATAGATTGATTAAACTCCCTTTTTATCCTTGATTTGTTGTTCATGGGAAGTTAGCTATAACTTCTTTAATGTGAAGTGGGTTGAGCAGGGAATTTCTTCTATGTATCGGTGCAAAGATTCTCTTGTACTTTTGATGAGTCAATTATCCAAAGGACTTAAAAATATATTTACAATAGACATCATATCTACTGAGTGTAACATCACTAAAACTGATGCTCTTTTAATATTATGCTTGGGAGTACATTGTTGCCGAGGTATAAACTGACATCCAAGAGAGGGAGTTGTACATCTGTTTTATCCCCCACAATAAAGGTGATCCCTGGGAATTGTTCGCTGAATACCTCTACGAGCAGATGTAAATCATTTTCATTGATGATGTGGGAGATGTCACTTATGAAGCTTAGGTACATCATTTTCATATTTGGAAAATATAAACCTGTTTGACTTACAGGAAAAAAAAGGGAAGCAGACAAACACCACAGACTTTTATCAGAGATTTAAGTAGAATGGATAGAATATTATGAAGTGATCCAGAAAACTATTTTTAAAAATATGTTTAAAAAAATAAAAATAAAAAATAAAAAATAGGTTTGACTACATCTATTCAAAGATAAAGATTTAGGTTTTCTCAATGCAAATAGAAACTTCATTCCCCTAATTAAGACCCCAGAGCCAGAGTGCCATTTACAGACAAAAAATATATATATAAGTAAATATACTAGTATATATATATCTATATATATACTAAAGGCCCGGTGCACAAAAATTTGTGCACTTGGGAGGGTCCCCCAGCCTGGCCTGTGCCCTCTTGCAGTCTGGGACCCCTTGGGGAATGATCACCTGCTGGGTTAGGCCTGCTCCCCAGGACATTGGACCTAAGCTGGCAGTCTGACATCCTTCTGGCAGCCCAGGAGCCCTCGGGGATGTCCACTTGCCAGCGGGGAGCCGGCCTAGCTGCAGTCGGACTCCTTAGCACTGCTGAGGAAGCGGGAGAGGCTCCCACCACCATCGCTGTACTGGCAGCCACCAGCCTGGCTTGTGGCTGAGCAGAGCTCCCGCTGTGGGAGCACACTGACCACCGGGGGTAGCTCTTGCATTGAGCATCTGCCCCCTGGTGGTCAGTGTGTGTCATAGTGACCAGTGATTCCCAGTCATTCTGCTGTTAGGGTCAATTTGCATATCACGCTTTTATTATATGCCTGGTGCATGGGTGGGGGCTAGCTGGTGTGCCCTGAAGGGTGTCCCAGATAATGGCCACAGCCCCCAGCCACCCAAGTTCCCAGTGGAGGCTGGCTGGAAGCAGGTATGTGGGATTTATTTAGCTTCTATAATTAAAACTTTGTTGCCTTTTGAGAAGGCCACAGCTGGCCAGAGCAGTCGGGAAGCTTGGCTTCCTCCATCGCAGGGGCAACCAAGCCTCCTGCTTGCTCCAGCTCTGTGACTGCCAGGCGCCATCTTGGTTGGGTTAATTTGCATATAGTCGCTTTGATTGGCTGGTGGGCATGGCTTAGGTGTAGTGAAAGTATGGTCAATTAGCATCTTTGTCTGTGGTCCATGCATTTTTTAAACAAATCTCCAAGACAAAATTAGTAATAAAAATATAGTATTATTTTGTGCAGTTATAAAAGCTAATATTTAATATGATAATATTAGGCATACTAGAACTATCATTTCAGAAAAAAAATCAATGTTTTATCAGGTTGCTACATGTCAAATGATGTAGCTAATTTAGTTTATACTAATAAATTAAACTTTTTTTGAGGCTCATATCATTTTCACAAGATCCCAAAATTTGACTTTTATACAATAGACACTGAGTTCCTAGTTTTGGATGGCTTACCATGAATATACATTAGCATTTGTTAACAGTGTAAATTATCCCATAAAAATGTAAAACACCCATTAATTAAAGTCTATGCCTACCTTAATGTATTTACTTAATGGTAGCCAACCTATATTCAGGAGTCCAGTGGTAGCACAGGATTTTTTTAAATATACAATCTCTGATGCTTTTGTGGCATAAAAAATACTGGTTGCAAATAATTACCTTTACATATTAACTCAAAAATGCTACTCTTTAGAGCTGAATTACCATAGTGTGCTTAAAATTTTAGTTGTTGTTAGAGATTATGATAAATGACATACTAGTATACATGAAACATGGTTACATGAACCAATTGAAATAAATTCTCTCCTTTTATCTGGCAGCACATGACGGTAATCTTAGTGAAGTACCTGAAGAGTCTTAGTGTTCTCTCATTTCCTCTCAGTAACAATTTGTCTTTTCTTTCCTGCTCATAAACATTCCCACATGTACACACTAATGAGCACATGGGCTTGCACACGTGCATGTACACACACCACTGTACCCAGCATAACATTTGAGGAATGGGTTTTTAACAAATATTGCTGAAACAATACAATATCCACCCCAAAGAATAAACCTTGCCCTAACTGGTTTGGCTCAGTGGATAGAGCGTTGGCCTGCGGACTGAAGGGTCCCAGGTTTGATTCCAGTCAAGGGCATGTACCTTGGTTGCGGGCACATCTCCAGTAGGAGGTGTGCAGGAGGCAGCTGATCAATGTTTATCTCTCATTGATGTTTCTAACTCTCTATCCCTCTCCCTTCCTCTCTGTAAAATATCAATAAAATATATTTTTTTAAAAAAATAATAAATCTTATACTTTATACAGAAATAGCCAATAATGGAGCTTAAAATTGAACGTAGAATAGAAAATTATAAATCTTTGAGAAAAAGGGAGTTTAATCTATCTTGCAGCTATTTCTTAACTATTCCATTGTCTGAAATTACCCAAGGCATAAACATCATAACAGTGGAGACCAGGCTGGTACTCCTTTTGTTCATCAGTTGAACTCAGCATGTTTCCATCTGGTACCACAAAGGAGGCAAAGTTCAGTGTAAGGTAAACTCCCTTACCAGGCCACTTCTTTTTTCTCCAAGATAGTTAAGTAATGTACATGTGCATGAATGAAGTATGACTTTATAGGAGAAAAGGTATTGCTGAACTAACCCTGAGCTGCATCTTATATCAGCTCACTCATTGTTTGACACTGTCCACTTGAGGATGAAACTGGAATTCACCCTGGGCTTTGAAGGCAAAATGATACTCATAATAGTCTCTCACAGCCTGACCTGCTCGGCTCAGCGGTTGAGCACCGATCTATGAAACAGGAGGTAACAGGTTTGATTCGGCCTGGGATGTGGGTGTGGGGTGTGCAGGAGGTAGCCCATCAATGATTCTCTCTCATAATTGATGTTTCTACCTCCCTTCCTCTCTGCATTCAATAAAATGTATTATAAAAAATAGTCTCTTACAATTTTATTTTCACTTTTTAAGTTGTTCTGTGTGACTCGCCGAGGTTGGCTTTCTGGAGGTTCCCAGGCCCTAAAGATCTGGGAAAGTAGGATTAACTCTGTCCACCTGCCAGAGTATTAATCTTTCAAATAGCAATCTAATCTAACAGTAAGTGTTTTTTGATCATTAAGGCAAGGGTCCAAGATAATGTTCTCTGAATGAAGCTGATAGATGCAGATGGTATCTCTTATTTAGCCTGTTGTAGTAAGGACATGTAAATTGAATTATATGTTAAAAGTGCCTAATTCACATAGCCACTAAATGTTTGGTTGTTCTCCATACATCAAGGCCTATGTTTTCATCAACTTAAAAATATAGTGCTTTATGTTGTATTTATGATAGCAACTGGTAATTAATAAAATATTAAATTTCAGAATATATAATGTAAAAGTTCAGTACAATTAGCTATCAGCAACAGAAAACATCATTTTTCAAATATTGATGGTTATAGTCCACATTTGTTCTCACACAATTTTCTTTTAAGGAAGAATTATTATCTATTTACATACGTTATTTGATCAAACTAGACCAAGAAAAATGTTAATGCATAACTTCATATTACAATAAAAGTTATACGGCTGATGTTCTGTATCTTAACAAGATTTTAACACTGTTGTAAAATTTGGAAGAAGTGTCCATTTTTAATTAAATTGTAATCAGGATTCACAAAGGAACTCATTAAAAAATTCTTAGTAGCAAAGGGTGCTGCTGACACGTTTGTGAACAGGTGTTCTATTTGACTACACACGTGAGGTAGGTAAAAAAAAGTTTCCACGCGTCTTTGATAGTATTGAAAGTTGACAGTGTGCAAGGTGCTTAGAAACAAATTCTGACTTCAAAGCCTTTGATCTGGCAAAACTCTGTGCTTCTCAAGAAGTAAACTCTCCCTCTCCCGCAGGCTCTGTGGAGTTAGTCCCTCCTGGTCTCACTGAGAGTCGTTAGGGTATCCTGTCTTCCCCACGCTGGAGCTAATGGTCGTCTTCCCATCTCAATACTCCGTCTTACTAACCCAACATGGAAGCATTGAATTAAGTTAGATTGCCATATTTGAAAGTATTTAGCCGTGCATAAACCACGTAAAATATTTATTGTATAGAATGAATGTTATTAAATAATTATGTCAAAGAGTATTCACTACTTTTCATTATTGTACCAAATCACTCGGTGGGATAGCACCTGGTCTTCCGTTAACTTGTGGTTCAGAATGCAACTCAACTTTGGTTTGTTAGTCTTTTCTCACCACAGAATTTAATTTGGCTGTTTATCTGTTCCTGGGTTTGCTTTTATTGTGTCTTTCATCTACTTTCTGCAATAATTTAAAATGAAATTTTAAACCTGGACTCACGTCTCCAGGGAATGGCTGACATTTGGAAGGCCAATAGGAAACAAGCCTTTGTTGAAAGCCTACTAAGTGCTAGTCGTTGTGGCATACCATTTCATCATTCCTGTCTTCAGAGACAGACATCCCTATAACTCTCTATAGATGAAAAAATTACAGCCTAATGACACTGAGCAATTTAATCCATGTCACACCATTACTCCTTTAAGAAAGTAGGATCTGGCCCTAACCGGTTTGGCTCAGTGGGTAGAGCTTCAGCCTACGGACTCAAGGGTCCCAGGTTCGATTCCGGTCAAGGGCATATACCTTGGTTGCGGGCACATCCCCAGTGGGAGGTGCGCAGGAGGCAGCTGGTCGATGTTTCTCTCTCATCGATGTTTCTAACTCTCTCTCCCTCTCCCCCTTCCTCTTCCTCTCTGTAAAAAATCAATAAAATATATTTAAAAAAGAAAGAAAGAAAGGAGGATCTGGGCCCTCTCTGCCTGGTTTTCCCAGTTCACCGCTCTGTTGAGTAACTGCATAGGCCCAGTAATCCCAACATACCTCTATAACAGGCAAGCATTGGTCTTAGGACAAAAAGATAATGAATTGTTAGGATCCACAGTCCTGTCAAAAATTGCTTTCATTTGAAGGCACTGTTTTAAGTTTGTATACTAGCTTTGACTTTTGCTCTCTTCATTGATTTTATTAACAGCTAGCCCTTTCCCTTAAAAAGAAATATTCTTCAAAGATAACCAACAGGCCTGGCCAGTGTGGCTTGTTGAGCGTCACCCCGCGAACCTGGAGGTCACTGGTTTGATCCCCAGTAGGGGGCATGCAGGAGGCAACCTATGGATGCTTCTCTTTCGTCATTGATGTTTCTCTCTTTCTCTTCCTCTACCCTTCCTCTCCCTGAAATCAATAAAACCATATTTTTTTAAAAAATAAGCAATAGGATTAATTTAAAAAGTAATTTTAAAGGGGGAAAATTGGAGGGGGAAAAGTCTACGTATGTTAGATGATTGAGCTTAAAATTGTTGCACCAATAAACTGAGTTTATAAACTATAAACTAATCATATGCACTTAATAAGTAGTTTTGTATTGATATTGACTCCATTTGATCATTGTGAGAACCCGATACGGTAGATATTGTTATGACACCTCTTTCACTGCTGAACACATCAGACAAACGTTTCCAAATGATGGCAGCATCATTGGCTGGAAGGATACAAACTCATGCCCTAACATCGTTTTCACAAACAACTGTATCCTTGACTGCCAACAGCCATGGGCCTGAGACGGTGGATCCGGCCCCCGCGCAGCTCCGTGTGTTTTCTCTGAATCGGCGCCCCCTCTGCAGCACAGGTGTCCCCGTAATGATGATGCATCGGGGAGATTCTCCGTGTTCAATGGCCCTCAGACTCGCGCTTCCACCTCATCCGTCACATGTCAGCCTAACTCCACCCCGCGCCCTAAATCTCTGGTGTCATTAAGAAGCTGCAAACTTCAGAGGACAGATTTGCAGCTGTGATGTATCATACAGAGCATTTCATGAAAATGTATGAGTGTGAGGTTTTTTTCTCCTAATATTTCCTCTGTAGCAATCTGCCAGAACCATAACCATCGAGACATGTTTATTAGACAGATTTTTAAAACAGGCTTTCATTACCCCGTGCGCTGCGATGTTCCCTTGTTATTTCATAAACACTCCATTGATATTCTTTCGGCAACAAAGAGCTCTAACCTCTGAAACACAGCTGCTGATCCTGCCAATGACACTGTGTTTCCCACCACCGCGGAGGCCTCACCTTGATCTGACTGGAGGCCTTGCTACACTTTCTGACTTGCTCGCCAAGACCAAGGAGCTTGCATATATTTAAGGGGACACTGATATATCTCAGCAGATAAAGGATGCCTGGAAGGTCAGACATGTCTCAAAAATCGTTGGTGAAAAAGATAATTATATTTTGAGTGATGGGACTCCATAATAAATAGTATATTTGAAATATTTAGCATTCTTGGCTGTTTTCTCTGATCTCCAATAGAATGTATAGACTTTTCAGATCGTGAAGGTTAACTTACACATTTTTTATTATATGTTCTGTCACATATATTTAAGAACTTATTACTTGTATTTTAATATTTTGGAAGCATCGAACATGTCACTTACACTGTTTTGCTTCACAAATATGGTATTAAGTGCTCAAATGTTTCATTCATTCCTTCCTTTGTTCTTTCCTTCCTCCTTCCTTTTTTCTCTCTTTCTCTTTTCTTTTTTCCTCTTTTTATACATCCTTTCATCAGTTTTTTTCTGATTTATGCATTCATTCATTAATTATTCGCACATTCTCTCTTGAGGTACTTTGCACAATTATTACCCTAATAATATAATTTTTGAAAAAAATTTTAACTCTATGATGTTTTCATATTTACTATTGACACTTGAGACTACTAGGCAGGACCCAAATATATTCACAAGCCCTGAAATGAAGAAAAAGACAAAAGTTAAATTGCAGAAAATTGGAGTATGGTAATAGCTCACCACTATTTTCCTTGGTACCTATTATCAAAAAAGTCCATTTGTGAGAAACTTGTATTCAATTAAAAATAAAATTTTCAAATTTTATGCAATTAGCAATTATTTCCATGATAAATAGTAATATGCAAAGTTTATGTATCTGTTCGTTTCTTTTTATTTGAAAACTAGAGGTCTAATGCACAAATTCATGCACAGGTGGGATCTGGCCGATCCACCCCAATGGGGGCCAATCAGGTTGGGTTGGTAGGGGGGTGGCGGGGAGGGCATGTGGGAGGTTGGCTTGCTGGCCCTGCCCCCAATCAGGGAAGCACTGATGGGGGCCAGGTCGGCCAGGGAGGGGGAGCTGTGGGGGGTCAGCCAGCCCTGCCCCCAAGTGGGGGGGGGGCAATAGGAGTGTGTCCAGCTGTGGGAGCTGTGGGAAGGGGGGTGACTGGGGGAAGAGCTGGCCAAGTGGAGGGGCCACCAGCCATTGATCAGCTGGCCCCACCCCTGATCGGGGTGGGAGTGGTTGATCGGGGTGGAGCCGGCCAGAGGGAGGGGCTGTGGGGAGTTGCAGGGGCCGATTGGGGCTTCAATCAGGCAGGTTGGCTGCTGCAGTGCGTGTCATAGCGGCTGGTCATTCCAGTCATTCCAGTCATTCTGCTGTTCTGGTCGCTTGGCTTTTATAAATACAGATTTCTTAAAGGAAGCACAAAATCAAATAGTAGCATTAGCAATGGGAATCATCATTAAACTGCACATGCAGAGAAATGCAGATTCTTTATTTGAGGTAAATCCAATCCGTTCTAATTCATCTCCTGCAGCATACAGAAATGTAATCGCACCCAAATGTAAGAACTATCTCACTAGTCCTAGCAAAGGAGTCCTTAAGTGGTAAATATAGCCAAAATGCCATTGACAGGGGACAAAAATAAACCGTTATTTCCAAGGAAAAGTCCTTTGGATTGAAAAGTGTTAACAGAGTGGTACCTACACCGGAATTCAATCGAAATGATGCATGTAAGAAACACTTTTGATGAATTTCATTATCTGCTTAAATAACAATCCTATATAAGGCTAATATGCAAATTGACTGAACAGCAGAATGACTGGTCGTTATGATGCACACTGACCACCAGGGGGCAGATGCCCAGTGCAGGAGCTGCTCCTGGTGGTCAGTGCGCTCCCAGATGGGGAGTGGAGAGCGCTGCTCAGCCAGAAGCCAGGCTCACGGCTGGTGAGCACAGCTGCGGTTGAAGGAGCCTCTCCTGCCTCTGCCAGCAGCACTAAGGCCCCCTCGGGGGATGCCCCCCTGCTGGCTTAGGCCCACTCCCTGGGTCCTGGACTGAGAGAGTGGGCAGGTCAGGCTGAGGGACTCCCCCACCCCACACCCCCAGTGCACAAATGTCGTGCACTGGGCCTCTAGTATAATGTGAAAGTGGTTGAGAATGCTGGAGTGTTTGTTTGACTTTCATTTATAGTCTTGTGGCTACCATTTCTTGGACTCTTACTCTCAGCCAGGTCTTATGCTCAGGACCTTACCAGCTTCATTGTGTTGAATTCCCTAAAGAAACCTATAAAATGCAGTTTTTAATCCAAATTTTAAATACAACAAACCTACACTTTAGAATTGTTTATTTTAACACATAATTTTTATGGGCAAACTTGTGAGAAATTCTTGAATGACCATAATATCAAGCATAAGTATATTTCTCCTAGAAATTCAAACCTACCATTTATTAAATATTTGAATAAGAGTTTCAATATTTGTTTTTATAGTATTGCTAAACCACTTGGAGCTAACATTGCAGCTCCTCTGGGAAAATATCCATATTAGTTCAGAATACATACTTAGTTTCATCCAAGTGTCCATTTAAACAGGTTCCCAAACTTCCTTTTTCTGTTATTTTTAAGTTAAGCTATTTTAATGTATAACACTTCACATAAACAAATAAGTACTATCAGATTTCATAAGTAAATGTATGAATACATTTGCCTAAATGGGCTTTTCTACTGGCTCAAGTGGTTGTCTTTCTTTTTAAATCATCAATTAAGTATTGCAATTTCATTTCATTTCATTTCATCTGTGTTATGGTGAGCCAATTATTTCTCTTCTTCAGTGGAGTCTGATCACTCCCTGGGTAAGGTAAGGAAAAGAAATATTGAGAAGACCTCGCATTGTGGTGACCTATAAAGCTTTCTGAAGTGGCTCATTTTTATCTTGATTATCCCCGAGGAGTTCACAAAGAACTTTACTTCCTATGCAGGGAGGGTGCTCTGTGCCCTCTTGTGCCAGTCATAGGACATGGTCTATGTGCCCTCCTCCACCACAACCATGAAAACCAGCCTCATGAAAAATAGGCGGTGGTATACTTTTATCCCACTCTATTTCTGTTCAATTAGCCTTATTTTTATTTTGACTCTGCTACTGCTTAGACGTATGACCTTGATTAAATTATTTGACTGTCCTGTGCCTCACACTTCTCATTGGCCAATGAGGAATAATTGTACCTAATCCCAGAATTAATGTGAGGATTAACATAAGCTATCTCAGGTAATGTATCTGGCACGTAGAAAAGACTCACTAAATGTAAGCTGTTATGGTTGTCCCTGGCATTGCTACTCTAGATTATTATGGAGTGTAGAGTCATACTCTATGTTTTAAAATGTCATGATGACTTTGTTATCACCTTTATGGAGCAACAGTAATTTTTCAGGAAGTATGGAAGGGACACTTTCAGTATTCCTCGTCAAGGTTCTGTAAGAGTACTATTTTTTAAAAAAATATGAGTTATATTATTTGAAGTTACAGAATGACATAGTCAATATATACTGTTTGACTAGTTACAATGGATTTACTAGAATTTTAATAAATAATCCTCTCAACTCAAAAATACAGGATATGTACAATGAGTATTCAAAATAGTTACAGTATTAGGATGAAAATATGAGTTGTTTCAGCTGTTTTGCCATCTCAATATATGGATGTTTGATATATTTTAAGTTATTGTTTTCTTTCACAGTAGCTTTGGGTTAGGACTCAGATGGCACATGTGGCCTGAAATAATTTCTATATCTGTCATTACTTTCTTCCTTTCAGCTCTGATCAACTATGTATATATCCTTATTTAAATTAAAAATTTTTAAATTGATTTCATCGAGGAAGGGAGAGAGAGAGAGAGAGAGAGAGAGAAAGAGAGAGAGAGAGAGAGAGCTAGAAACATCAGTAATGAGAATAATTGATT